>NC_044001.1:5122797-5410297 GCF_902150065.1 Myripristis murdjan
ATTAATTAATAATTAAAAATAAATTAATAATTAAAAATAATTAATTAATAAATTAATTAATTAAAATAAAATAATAATAATACAGTGGTGCTGTGTGTGTGTGTGTGTGTGTGTGTGTGTGTGTGTGTGTGTGTGTGTGTGTGATGTGAGCGATGGAAAACTCTTATTATTCCTTTAAATCTGCTGTATTTTTAACGTGAAGTGACGCTGTGTTGGTGTTTTAATCCAGTTTGCTCATATTTTCTTGACTCTTGAACCGTTTTCCTCACCTTGCAGGCTTCACACTGAGAGAAGATGAAGAGGTCCTCACTCAGGTAGCCTCTCCTCTCTTTTATTCCACTTATTTCTCAGTACTTTTCATAATATTTTACTGGTATATTCTATGTTCCCGGGCCCCTGCTGTGTTTTCAGCTGCTTGTGTCGATGATTCTGCTCCAGATGTGTCAACTAAACATCAACAATTTCATAGTAAAATAAGTGTACACAGCAAAATGTAACTGAGTGTCCAACCAGCCTGATGCCAGGTGTGTGTGTGTGAGTGAGTGAGAGAGAGAGAGAGAGAGAGAGAGAGAGAGTGCACTCAGGGTCAGAGCTCATTCACTGCACCATATCAGTCAAACCTTTGTCACTAATGCCACTAAAAACAACAACAACAACAACAACAAATCAGCTCCGTTTCACTCTGATTTGTATGATTTTCGTGTCTCTGCTGCAGGACATTTTCAACACGGGAGGTTTCCGGTGGCCTCTGCATCCTCCCTTCCAGTGTCCCGACATGAGCCCATCTCCCTCCGTCCCGACTTCAGGTGAATCTCATCTGTTTGTTTTGTTTATTTTGAGGATCTTCATCAGCTCATTATAACGAACACAGATTAAAAACAACAACCACCACCAAACAGAAACCTGAACACACACACAGAGTGCTGCCTGCCCACCACCTGCTTTAATGTGATTGAAACTGTTTGCTATATTAAGGTCATTATGTATAAAATCAGCTTGAGTTGGAGTTTCACATCAATAGTGAAATTACATTAATAAAAAATAGAAAAATCATTTTTAACGCCTCTTGTGGAGGGTCAGACAGTCACAGTTCACAAACAGCAGAATTGAACAATGTCTCATTGTTTATTTAGTAATTTATCTGTACAATAATTTACTCCTGTGAGACTTGACAGCTATTTAACAATGCAATATCCCTGTACATATGTAGTGCATGTAGGTTTACGTCTTTACATAAGCTAGATTTCATAAATCTGTATTTATTTTTGTAATATTTTATAGGATTAATGCACATTTGTAAGGCACATATTTTGTTATTTTGTGTTTCTTTCTACTTTCTTGTAATTTAATTCTTCTCTTGAGAATCTGAGTGACTGCAGCTGACCCCAGTTTCCCCTCAGGGATCAGTAAAGTATCTCTGATTCTGATTCTGATTCTGAAATACAAATGCACACTTACATACAACCATGCATGCATTTTTAAAATACCATAAAACAGCGAACAACAGCAACACACACTGCAGGAAACAACAGCCTCCTGTGTGTCTGGTCTGACACACCCCGTCTAATATCTGCCTTTAAAATGTTTGAGCTGGTTAAAACTCAAAGCTCGATGTGGATTAAAGGGACGTCTGGTGCTTTAAAAGTTAAATCTATCAAACTGTTTATGTTGTAATATCAGTGTCTGTTGATGTTTAGTGTGATGCACCGTGTAAATGTCCTGTTGTCTTTAAAGCCGCCATGAAATGACCTCACGTGACCTCGAGAGCATCTTAAATAGTGACATCATCCTGCACCGGTGACTGTAAATTAAAATTTCAACCAATAAAACCTTCACAAAGCTTTAAACGTCCTCGCTCATCCACCTGTCCCTTCAAAATAAAAGTGTGCAACTGAGATCCTGCAGTTTTGCATGAATGATCCTTCCCTTCAACAGGAAATGCATCAAATCAAGACAGTAAGAGTCCCTTTCATGGGGTCTTTAAAGGGTCAAGAACAGTGTCGGTTCTTTAAACACAAGAAATTAGGAAAAGGGGAAAGTTAAAAGTGATTTTGAGTCATTGAGGCGGTCGAGTTCCCTTTAGTTTGTGACGTTTCCTCTCTGTTGCAGTTGAATATGTGAAAGCTGCAGATGTGAAGGTGATAGCGGCGCTGGGAGACTCGCTGACTGTGAGTGAAGCCGAACTGATGCTTTAAATTGTGAAGGAATTTACCATTAAAATCATGTATTGCGTTAGCCTTTGTCTGACCTCAGAATTAAGCGGGTGGTATTTGCGATGGATCAGACCCTCTACCAGCTTGTCTCATTTAGAAGTGATCAGTCACTTGTCTGGAATTTATGACTAGGCCTGTTCATTAGCTAGGTCTGTTTCTAAGTTTTTATTGCTTTATTACCTGATTGACTATGTAAGACATGCAAAGTATATGGAAAAACTGAAGACTTTGAAAGCTTCCTGTCACCTCTGTCATATTGACAATCTACCTCCAAGCTTTGGTGTGTTTGATTCTCCTGCTGACTCACAGCATTAAAGGCCTGAAGACCATCTGACTGTTCATTTTTGTTGTAGAATTCCACGACAAAATCACTCATTCACACTCATTCCCACTGATGTTGGTTTGATCCTCTTGCGGAAAGACGTCCTTTGTCTGTGTTTTTTCTTGCAGACAGCGATTGGCGCCAACGGATCAACACTTTTGTCGATACCTTTTGAATTTCGCCACGTGTCTTGGAGGTAATCGTTCAATTTCCTCTTTCCTTTTTAACTCAAATAATAACATAGTTTATCCGATCATGTTCAGTTTTTATTTCCCCCTGTAAAAACACATCTTTAAATGCTCCACAGCTTCACCTCGACTGTCTCGTGACCTTTTTTTTTTATTTGTTTAAAAGTCCACACATGATCTGTAATATCTGAGTTCATTAACCTTTGCCTTATCTGGCCCGTCACATTGCAGACATATTGCTGTTCATGTCCTCACTGATCGATTGACTGATTGATAACCTTTATTTCCTCTTGAAAGTCACTGACGTTGCCTTCAGCTACAATAAGAGCACAGTAAATAACAACAACATAGCAAAACATACACATACAAATTATAGATAAATAAATCAATAAACTTCCTCATCTTGCCAAATGTGAATTTATTTACATTCTATAACCCTCTAAGTGATGACTGTCCATTTACATGTGTGTATAAATGTTTATGTTTATTAATGTGAATCATCACAAACTCTCCTGCAGTATCGGAGGTTATGGGACGTACAGAGACGTCATCACTCTGGCAAGTGAGTTCATGCACAATAAACAGATTTGAGTTTGCTGATAAAAACATTTCTCATTGGCTGAGCTCAACCTCAGTGGGCGGAGCTAAAGAACCACAAGTTGAGGAAAATGAAATAATTGCTGTTTGTATTTAATTTACTTTTTTTTTTTTTTTTTTTTTTTTTTTTTTTTGGCCATTTGAAACCCTTACCCATGTTTTCTTTGGCTCCACCCACTGAGGTTGGACTCAGCCAATGAGATTAACGGTCTCGGAGAAAAATCTGTAAAACCGAAGCTCCTGTTTAATCCTCATCCAACATTTTTAACAATAAACCACTGTGAGAAACAACCATCATAGCCAATCATAACTCACTCAACATTATGCGTTATGTAATTAATTAAAAAAAAATAATAATTATTATCTTAGGAAAGTTACAGATCAGTGTATTTCTGACTACCTCAATATACTGATGTTGTTAAAAAGTACTAATTCAAGCAAAATTATGAAGTAATTAGAGACAAACTGATCGACAAAGTCATGAAATGTTAGACTAAAGCATGAGATTTGACAGAAAGCAGGTACCCCAGTCAGTACAGATTATGGATTACACTGTATTCTCCTAATCTGCTAATATGTCGTATATAATGTATTCTTTTTTAAAGTACTACTGTGTAAAATACTGAAAGTAAAATTCAGCTTTGTGGGATGAGTATTCAGTTTTTGGGAAAGTAACAGCTGTACTTTAAGAAGATACTGTATATTATTATTATTATTATTGAATATTGATAATCTGCAGTTATTTGTTGTATTGTTTGGCGCTGACGCTGTCCTGTGTTGTCTGATGTCGTTTTCAGACATTTTCAAACTCTTCAATCCCGGCCTGCTGGGTCCGGCACCGATGATGACGCTCAGCGGCTACCCAACGACCGTCAACGAGACCGGCTTCAACTTCGCCGTGACGGGCCACAACACACTGTAAGACCCGGCAGCCGCCACGGCCTCTGCCTCGCCACAGACAAATCCTAACCGTAACCCAGACACGCCAGCCATTAAAGTGCAAACATTAAAGTTAAACGTTAAGTCTGCAGTTTTCAGCCTCTGTGTTTGGGTCGCAGGGTTTGGACGTCTTTTCCTTGGATTATCTGTTGGTCGGATTTGAGTTTTCTCTTTTCTTTGTCTGTTAAAGCAATAGTTTGACTTCTTGCCCAGATAATGGTGCTTGCACATCCACATGAGTGTGATACATCCGCCGAGTTTGGTGCATTAGGAGTGTGCTGCTGCAAAATAAACAACTGGAAAATAACAGGATTTTGAGCGTTGACGCAAAGCTGAAAACTCATTTTGAAGGATGCACAACAACGTACTTTTCAGTCTCCCTGGTTTCCAAAAAGGAGGAACTTTTTTCTGTCGTAGCACCACCACCGTGTCACCACATGCTGACACGGTGGCAGCAGTGCTACGGCAGGAAATAATTCCTCCTTTTCCGAGACCAGTGGGCAGAATAATAAATATATAATAATAAACCTTTATTTGTATAGCACCTTTCATACAAGAATTGCAGCTCAAAGTGCTTCACAATAAAAAGAAGAACATTTGAAAACATTAAATAAAACATTAAAAACAGCACAGGGTGGAATTAAAAAGAAAAGTCTAAAAACGAGAGAAGAAGAGAGCGTTGAAAGTGAAACCAAAACAAAAACGTGTCGTTGTGCATCCTTCAAAATAATTTTCCAGCTTTGTGTCGCAGCTCAAAATGATTTTCTGGTCTGTATCTGCAACCAGCCCATTCTTCTTCTTGCACTACTGCTACTACTACTACTACTACTGATAATAATAATCGTTTTTATTCATGTAGCACTTTTCAAGCTTAAGCACAAGGTGTTTTCCAGGTTAAAGGATTTACAGAATAAAATAAAAAATCAGAAACCCATAAAATACATACATATTTGTATCAACAGCACAAATGGACACAAAAAGAAGAAGTTCACAAATGCAAATAAACAAAATGCGGTTAATAAATATAATCTCAGGCAGATGAAATTTAACTAAAGAAACTTCTTACAAAACAAATAAGATGCAAATATAATAGACTGTTCCATATCAGGCAAATATATAATGATCTCATGTTATATACAACAAACAGAATGCCATTGAAAGAACAAACTCTTGGTTTTAACACAGGCAAAAGTGCAAAATACATGCAAGTGCATATGAACCAATGAAAAATGGTGATACTAAAATAGGTACAATTAAATTAATAGTGGCAATAAAACCAATGAAATCAATTTAAAACACCATCAAGCAGCCATATAAAAAGCAAATATAAAAGTGGCGCAATAACGGAAGAGGGAAACATTGTTAAGTGTGTTGTAAAAGTGAGTTCTAAAGCAAAACGTAAAGGTAACATGCACCTCTTCCTGTGTGATTTTTCCCAGGAAAGAGCAACCAGACATGGCATTAAATCAGCGCTGTGCCGTATCAGTCCGTGATTAACCTGGATTAACCTTTTAAATTAAACCATTTACAGGATTAACCTCGATTCAAATCTCAGAAGACATGTTTTGGGGCTGAGCTGCTGGTTTTGATGGTGCCGATAGAGCTTCCCCTCAATTAAATAATGGTGTTGTTGAAAATATTAATTACAGGTACAACTCTAACAAGACGCCCTAAGAAATGCTTTGCCCGAGGCTCAAAGATCAAATAATTACGGCTGCAAATGATTTCTTAATGATATGATAACATTTTATTGATGGCTTTTATTGATGTGTTTATGTGTGTGTGTGTGTGTGTGTGTGTGTGTGTGTTCTCTTGCAGGAATGTCTCTGATCAGATAAGACACATGATAGACACATTCAAAACCTACCCGGTATGTGACAGGCTTCATTATTTTGCGTCACGTTTCTCATCATGTACGACCAATAAACTTGATTGATCGTGTTTTTTTTTCTTCAGGGTCTGAACTTCCAAGAGGACTGGAAGGTGGTGACGATGCTGATTGGCATGAATGACATCTGTGATTACTGTAAAAACAACGTAAGCATGTGTGTCTTCGATACTTTCTCCAAAATAAAGTCTAGAATAATGTATTTTTTACCATATCCCAGTGAGGTTTGTGATTCCAAAATAAGATAATGACCATATTTTATGCCAATAGTTTTCCATTTTTCCCTTTTTATAACAAAAAATGACAAGTATTGACTGTTTGCCTTCCGAGTTTTATTTTAATCAGGGTGGAAAAGCCTCTAAAAAAGCATTTAGACCATGATGTGATGCTGAAACTCAAACCCATTCAGCGTTAAAAACTGGGATTCCCCAAATAAAGAGTTGATTTACAGAAATCATTACCCAACAGTTAAATAAATACAGGCTTTAAACAGAGGATTCCCACAGGCCTTGGAGAGAAGATAAGGCCTTTAAAGTTTCAGAAAATGCCTTCAAAGAAACCCTCAAACAGCCTTCAAAGTACTTTGGTGGTTAAATTTTAAATATAGAACTCAAACTCATCCATATCCCTCAGGTGTGGAGCAACACTTTGAAAATGAGGGATTTCACCAGGATCTCTGGACTTGAGAAGCTCCTGAGTGGAAAAAATGAGGCTCTGTGATGTTTAATTCTGATAAATTTAATGTCTTACCTCCAAACTTGCAAATTTAACTCCTTGAGTTTCACCAAATATGACCTTAAAGGGATATTCCAACATTTTGGGTGAAATATGTCCTTTGTCAGACTGAGACAAGATGATTGATACCATCTTCACCTCTGTACGTCCCGTGGTTTGGTTCATATGGGTGGCATTGCATGTTAGCTTAGCATAAACACTTGAAGTCTATGGGAATCGTTATCCTGTTATCACTATTCCTAAGTGGAACAAATAAGCCTTACAGCAAGTCTGAGCAGCATCTCCTCCAAAACTTGTACAGTGTGTAAAGATAAATAGTGTAAATAAATAAATAAGACCCAATTTTTCCACTTTGACGGAGCTAGGCTAATGACTCCCATAGACTTCAAGTGTTTCTGCTAAGCTAACACAAAATGCTACCTATACAAATCGAACCACTGGATGTACAGAGGTGAAAATGGTATTGAACATCTTGTCTCGGTCTGGTGAAGTCAGAAAAAGGGCTATTTCGCGCAAAACATTGGACTATTCCTTTAAATGAAAAGTCCGGTTTGTAGCATTTTAGAATGACACCCGACACTTTAATTGCTGTGATCTCCCATTTCTCCTAATAACTAATAATCTCCCTCCTCTTAAATCGTCCGCAGACTCTCTTCTCCCCTGACAGCTTCATCCACTACATGACAGCGGCGCTCGACATGATGATGAATGAGGTGAGATCTGGATTCCCTTCATAACCCAAGTCAACATGAGGAAAAATTTCCGAAATTGGGAAAAATAAGCGGGGAATTCTATACTTTTTTAGAATTATGTACTCAGAACACCTCATTTAAGCCAACTCTTATACAGATAAATAGATAAAAATACACAGGAACTTACTGAGCACATGCAGGATGGTGGGGGGGATATGCACGTTTTGAAAATGACGCATTATAACCCATCATAACATCATCGCTGGTGGTCTTGCACCCAGATATTGCAAGTAAAATAAATGTATTATTGCATGGTAGACAGTGCAGGAGTCTTTTTGTAACTTTTGATATTTATTCCTGTATTTATTCTTCCAAGTTGAATCCAGTCTGGTTACTTTATTTGCACCTGTGGGTAGATTTGGTTTGCAGTAAGAAGATAAGGCACACATCTCGATCCCATATTTTGCAAACAACACAGACAAGAGATAAACATGATATAAAAAGTATGCAAGGCTCCGATAATAATCGGTGCTCAAATGGAGAAAAAAAAACAGATTTCCACTATTTGGAAAAAGAAGAGTGATTCCTGTTCTTGTGAAAGGACTGATGGCAGAAAACTAAAACCCCTCTGGGCAGATTTTTCATGTAAAAACAAACCCATCTGATCTGTCTGGATGGTAAAGTGAGGCTGCGACAGAGAGGAACAACATCCCGGCCCCTCTTTTTCAGACGGTGTCGGTTTGCTCTGTTTGAGCAGATAAAAGTCTGTTATCAGGTGTGATCACTTCTCAGCCCACAGGAAGTGACAAATGGAAACCGAGGAGTGAAATCCAAACTGCAGTGAAGCCGCTCCGTCCGCAGCAGACTGCTCACATCTCGTTCCTCTCTTGTCTCTTTGGTGTAAAACATCACAGAGCGGCCGGTTTGGGAAACATGAGCGTGTTTTTCTGACATGATCTATGGAAAATTAAGTTATTGTTTTGGGTAAACTAGCTTTTTACCCAGGCTGAGACAAGATGTTTGATACCATTTTCACCTCTGTGCGTCCAGTGGTTCAGTTCATATGGGTAGCATTTCATGTTAGCTTAGCATAAAGACTTAAAATCTATAGGAATCGTTAGCCTGGCTCAATCGAAGTGAAAAAATAAACCGTACAGCGACTCTGAAGCTGATTTATTTACACAGTGGATCATGTGGATTTGAAAAATACGTCTTGAGATGGAAACATCGAACAAGAGTTGTTTCATGAGTTATTTTGTGCCGAATCTTCCTATACCGTTATGCGATAGACGGAAGGATAAATGTGTTCAGCGGTTCAGTTCCATCACCCAACTTCACCTGAAACGACTCTTGTTTTTTTTTTTTTTTTTTTTTTTAAAATCCCAAGATGTGTATTTCAAATCCACATGATCCACCGTGTAAATAAATCAGCTTCAGAGTTGCTGTAAGGTTTAGTTTTTCACTTTGATGGAGCTAGGCTAATGACTCTCATAGATTTTAAGTCTTTATGCTAAGCTAACACAAAATGCTAGCCAAAGGAACCGAGCCATTGGATGCACAGAAGTGAAAATGGTATCGTACATCTGGTCTCAGTCTGGAGAAGTTGGAAAAAGGGGTATTTCGCCCAAAACATTGGAGTATTCCTTTAAATCTTGCCTGTTGTTGCCATTTGAGGTTAGCAACATGCACAATCACCCAGTGCAGCTTTAAAACAAATTATAGTGCTTTTTAAGACATTTAAGGATAAGACAGTAGTTTGGAAAGGAACTCTTTGACTATCACAATAAAAGCCTCTTGGTGACTTGCTGAACGTCGTCTCTTGGTCTGCAGCTCCCCCGGACGATCGTCAACGTCGTGCAGATTCTCCCGATGAAGCCGCTGAGGGAAGTTCAGAAACCCTCTCTTGGCTGTCAGCTTCAAAAGTGTGTTACCTTTGCATTGTCCTGTGCATGTTTTGTCTTTGTTTCTTTTTTTGTTTGTTTGTTTGTTTGTTTGTTTTTTAACCCATTGAAACTACGTGTAGCTGAATGTATATTGCAAATCTGCACACCAAAAAACTGAACTGACAGCTGATGTCATAATCTCATAATCTGCTTGCAGAAGTTTCTGCTCTTGCCTGGTTCTGCCGGAAGAAAACTCCACCGAACTGAAGGAGCTCATAGAGATGAACTTTGAATTCCAGGTGTGTGTGTGTGTGTATGTGTGTGTTTGAAGGAACTTCTTCAGCCAGTGAAGTTTGACCAGACTGCTTCTAAAGGTTTTGAGAAACACACAACAACACGGCTGAGGTGTTTGTATTATTATTATTATTATTATTATTATTATGGCACATGGACTGGGAGTGTCTTGAAACTCCAGCAGGTAGAGAGTTTTTGTTCCTAAACAGAGAACGGGCCGCACAGCAAGCCAGAGATCCCAACCCCTCCGCTGATATGTGGCAGACACTTTGTGCTATAAGGCCGTAAAAATTTTATTTATTGCCCCTTTAACTATTCGTTTCCTCCGTTCACAGAGGAGACTAGAGAAGCTTCTGCACAGTGACCGTTTCTTCAAGGAGGATTTCGCTGTGGTTCTGCAGCCCTATTTACAGCATGCACAACCGCCGAGACTGCCTGTGAGTCACACACACACACACTTTCACACATACACACACTTCCACACATGTGCAACGGTGCTACTCTTTACGGCTTTTATCTCATTTTCAGCCGTATGGATGTCCCTATGTACTTTGTGATGAACCTCTTTGTTAAGATTTAAATCAAGCAGCCTTGTTTCTCTGTTCCTTAGGGGGTTTTTGGACCACATGAGTATTTTTAGACTCGTGTTTTTAACTCTAAACATGTTGTTTCTATATTTTAGAACTAAAAAATGTCAGCCTCCAGAATGACCCACTTTCTCCTGCAGCCCGTGATGTTAGATTTTCAGCACATGAATTCTTTTGATTTGCGTTCTCTGAGAGCGTCTCTGGCCTTGCTGCTGCTGATGCACATGGTTGGATATTGAATTAGTGAATATACTGAGCAATAATGTAGGGCTATACGTCACTGCCAGTAGCACGTTTTGCAGCAGATTTGTGGTCCTGCTGACCTTGTATCCTGCCGTGGCTGCATGCTAATCTCTGGTTAGTATGCCTCTGCACGACTAGACACAGATCAGACCCCTTATGTCGACTGGAACAACTCAAATCAGGTCTGGTCTATGAACGTGAACACAAGCCTGGGTCTGGTTTGTGTTTGGTGGTATGACTCTGACTTTTGATGTTCCTCTCGCCTTCAGAACGGGACGATCGACATGAGCTTCTTCACAGCCGACTGCTTCCACTTCAGGGTGAAGGGCCACGAGGAGCTGGCCAAGGGCCTGTGGAACAACATGGTGAACTCCTCCTCACAGTTTTACTTTTAATCGAGCACACTGCTGAGTACAGTGACGTGCATGCAGAAAAATGAAGGCGCTGACTGGAACCAAAAATGGTTCTTCCACGGCGTCACTCTGAAGAGCCATTTTTGGAAGAACCGTTTAGCAAGACGTTCTTTAAAAAAACATTTCTGTAGATTGTTCTTAAAAGATGCCTCAAAGAAAAGGGTTTATTTAGGAAGTTCTACTAAAGCTCTTAAAAGTAAGGTTCTTTAAATGGACCCAACTGTTTCAGTAAAGAAACTTTTTAAATGGCTCTTTAGTAATTTTACAGAATAAAAGGTTCTCTGAGTATTTTAAATCAAATTATTCTGGGTAGATTGAAAACCAACATGTACATGTTGTTGGCTGTTCCTCGACCTTCCTTTTTCCTTTATTGGGCTCCAGACGAGGTATTAAAAATGTCAGCTGTGACGCTGTGGCATTTCTCACTGTTTTCTGATGGTTTATAGACTGAGACATTAATCCATTCACTGAGGAAATAATCTGCACATTAATCCACAATGAAAACAATTGTTAGCTGCAGTCCTAATTTCATGCTGCCACATTAAAGTACCTTGGGTACTTTAAAAAGAACCACATAAAGCGTGAGAAGAACCAGCCCCTAAATAAAGAGGTTCTTCAGCTGCTGATGGTTCTTTGTAGAACCATAGATCATTGTGAAGAACTATGTGAGAACCAGTAGTTTTCTGAGGGTTCTCTGTCCTGCTGTGAACTTTTTCTCCAAGGCACCTTCAGCCTGGATGCTGCTGGATGTGAGTTCCTCTGTTAAAGAGGCTCTAATAAACTAATTCAGCAAATAAAACAATGTTAACTTGCAGCCGCTATACAGCCTCTGCTAATGCATCTGGATCTGCTTGGGTCCCCAGCTACTTTACTACTCACACTGTGTGGCAGAGGTTTCAAACTTTTTTCAATAATGAACCCTCTTTGCAATATTTTTCAGCCAAGTTCCCCCAGATCAGTGGAAAAAAATTGGTAGGAACAAAAATCCCTGATAAAGCGGTGCAGTCCAGCTGGACGAACACTGATGTTTCTGCTTCTTTTTCTCTTCACAAACACACATTTGACTAAAATGTAAATTAACATTTTAATAAAATCTCACAAACCCCCTGCAGTACTCCAACATGCCACTAGGGGTAAGCATGCCCCCATTTGAGAACCCCCGCTGTTTGGTTAGCTTACTAACAAGCTTGGTAATATTATTAAATAAACACATAAAAATTAAACATATCAATGATAAGTTTTATATATATATATATGTGTGTGTGTGTGTGTGTGTGTGTGTGTGTGTATATATATATATATATATATATATATATATATATATTTTTTTTTTTTTTTTTTTTTTTTTTTTTTTTTTTACCTGCTTTGTGTGTTGGTGTAGTTATCTCTGTGTCATGTTTCTTGGAAAACAGAATAAAGAAAGTGTTGAAAAGAAAAAAAAAAACATATCAGTGACAGGCCTACATCCGATTTGACTGGGAACTGAAAGCACAGAAAGCAAAACACACCAGCTCTGTTGAGACGACCAAAGTGTACATTCAGGAACAAAGTCGGCCTGTGGCAGAGTTGAGTTACATCACCTGAACGCCTTCTCTGTGCGATGATTGTGAAGCTCCTCTCAGTGTCCACTTCCTCCACCTGTACAGTCTGATGCTGTTCAGTGCAACATGAATCCTACCTTTAACAAAGTTTACAATGTTCAGTTGTTGTTTGGAGAATGTGTCAATTTAATTCTGTGTTTATTATTGAGGTTGTAGTTTGCAGAGGATTACATTATGTTGAGAGGTGTTTCCATTTTTTTGTCCTTAACACTTATATATATATAAGAGGGCACAGAATAGTGGAAACAGCTGTCAGTAAAATGCAGTCCAGTCCAACAGCAGCAATAACTATGAGCTCAATGCCAAACATAGAAGTGAATGAACACCTCTATTACTGTGACAGAAAGAAAACATGAGCATTATAGGCAGCAGGAAAGGAAACTTTATGGCACAACAGGTGGATTAGATTTTACAGGTGGACCTGATAAAGTGGCCACTGAGTCTATGTGCACTGTTGTGGTTTGACTCTTCCAAAATGTGTTTTCTCTTAGTTCCAGCCAGAGGGAGAGAAGGATATGCTGGACATTTTCTCCGAGCCTGTAAAACTCATCTGCCCACCCAAGGTACAGAGACACTGAAATGATGAAGATTGTGATTTTTGACTGTACGCACATTGAAATTGGGTGAATTGAGTGAAAAAACTGTAATGGATTTGATTGAAGTGAACTGAGTTGAACATTTGTTTGTTTTTTGTTTGTTTTTTTGCATGATAATTGACAGGAGCACCCGTACATCTACACCCGGCCCAGAGCGGCGTCCTCTGCCCTGGTGCTGAAACAACACTCAGTGACTCACATCTCCCTTGTTTTTGTGTTTGTCCTGCTCAGCCATACGATGTATTGATGATATTAGACACCTATAAATCAGATTACACACTGTTGGAATTTAAGTTGCACTAAACTCTCATCATATATCCTCAGAGACTATGGATTACACTTTCAGTTACCAAAAAAGTACATTAAAAAAACAAGTCCATATTTACTGACTATTACTATTACAGGTGACTACTATTTACTGATCAATTCTTGTTTTATTTTTGTTGTTTCTGAACAAATTAAATTATCATATTTCACCGTGTTGAATTATGAGCCTTATACATTAGTCCACTTTTTTTGTAGATTTTCAAGTATCACACATTTTCTAAATACATTTCTCTCATTACTCAAGAGTGATTTTGTGAGCTATTTGTTATATAACCACATTTCCACAGCGTCCTTGCTGTTTAAATAGAAACCTGAATGGTTATTGTATTTTTTGGATAAGACACTGACTCTATAATAAAGCCAGATGCTCTTTCTTGCACAATTTCAGAACAAAGTGAAATTTAATTATTTTATTATTTTATCAGGGCCCATTAGAGCCTGTCTGAGGATCCCTGTGGGTCCCTGTGCCCTAGTTTTAGACCCACTTCAAATAATATGTATTGTAGTCTACATGTGTGCATTGGGGGGCCCTAATTATCATGAATGAGAACTCATTAAAACATATTACATCACTGGAGCATTACTCTGCATGATAACATAATTTGTCTATGGCTGAAATTTCCTAATTAAAAACCTGCTGTATTTTTTTTTTTCACTGGTTAATGATTCATCATTAAAACATAATTTGTCATCGCTGCATAATAATAATAATTCACCACTGCAAGATAATTCCTCGTTAAAACAGAATTAATCACTGGAGGATAATCGTCATTAATCACCATCAAAGGGTGATAATTCATGACTGACAAATATTTCACTGAAAGTAAAATGTAACATTGTATGATGCTGAAATTTCTCATTAAAATAAAATACACTCTTTCATAATTGTGTGATAATTCATCAGTAAAGCATTATTGGATTGTTATAATTCATAATTTTAAGTTATCTGTTAGGTGGATTACTCATCAGTTCAATTCAAATTTTATTTCAGACCAAGAAATGGGTCCACAGCACAAGTCATGGGTCAGTTTATTTATATAGCACATTTAAATACAACAGAGTGACGTTGACATATGTATAGGAAATATAATATCGTTTTAAAAATAAACATAACACGTTAAAACATAACTGAGCAGAGGTGAGAGAACATATCTGAACACAAATCCATGTCACACTATCCCGTAGGGCCACGTCAGTTTTCAATAACGAGCACTTATCGATAAGCTGATCAGTCGTATCGGCTGTGCAGTGGCGCCTCGTGGCCGCAGGGGGCAGCAGAGTCACTGTTTACAGCTCGAGACCCAGCGGGCTGCACGAGCTCCGACTTTCTCTGTCAAGTCGCTAGCGTGGAGTTGAAATCAGGGCTGAGAGGAGGTCGCGGTGGTAGTTTGCCAAAAAGTTGACAAAAACTCGCTTTTGAACCCGATTTGTTTCTGCCGTTTACATGGTGACTAACTACATGTTCTGAGGTAACTACTTGTTGGTGTGAAACAGCCGAGAGCGAGGCGAAAAATAACATTTAGCTCGGTTGGCTCTGGCTTGCTGACTTCTGCATGGTAGCTAGCTAGCTTAGCTAACGTTAGCTGCAGGAGCTACTTGGCTAGCTGGCTAGCGAGGAGGTCCAGCCCCAAAAAGTTGTTTACCTCAAGTTGTGGTTGTTGTCACCTCGGCACTTTTTAAGTATTTTATTTTTCTGTGATTAAGAGAGCAAGGACCAAGCTTCACACTGGATTTAACGTCGTGTGTGGTTAGGAAACGAGCAGGATGTCCACCGAAGTTGAGTGCAAGGTTGACTCAGGTTTGACAGCGACCAGCTCCGCCGGGGGAGAGGAGAACCAAAACAAGTGTGAGCCAACTCCGCTGCAGAAACCAGGCAGAGAACAGGAGGAGCAGGGTCAGAAAAGGACGGAAAAGCAACACTCAGATGGCCAGGGCACCGAGGTCGCCAAGAGCCCGATGGACCTGCACAAGAAATGCAAAGAAAACGACAAGGAAAACGACCAAAACGCCCAGAGCAGCAACGTCGACCCGACCGAAACAGTGAAGCGAAAAGTTGTGGAGGCGCCGCCGCCGAAAGTGAACCCGTGGACGAAGAGAACCACGGGCAGAGTGTCCAACAACACCATAAACTCCAGCTCCCAAGAAAAGGGTAAGGTCCCTTTGACTTAGCGCTTGTGGAAATCAGATTATTGTGACTAAAACCTTGCAATATGGTTACAGCATGTCAGCCCTTTCCCGTATGTTACAGCACATGAGCGTGTTCTGGCACCATCCTGACAGCCACACCAGCCAGAAAGGCACATTTATGTCAATGCTCACTTTGCCACAGTGTCTTTTTGGGGCTTAATTGCGTTGAATGAGGTGCATAAACGCAAGTGTCAGCACAGTTAAAGTTGTTGATGGTGGCATGTTAACCCCCATCCCCCTCTGCTCGGATTGCTCTGGAGCACCACGTGTTGATTGCTGACAACTGCTACTTCTTTAGCCTGTAGCTACGAGCAGATAGCTATCTCATTGGTTTCCCTTATTGGAAAACACCAAGAATCAAGGTGCCAAGTTTGTGACTGGGAAATGACAGCACAAGTGAAGCTAAATCCGCCAAAATGTGCCTGGGTTTTTACAGCAGAGTTGACTTAGTGGAAGCTAGAGAGCCAGCTAACTCCTGCTGCTGTAAAGACACGTTTTGCATGTCCAATGGCCTTGCTGCTTGCAATTCCTCCCACCATCCACTTCCTCACTGTCAGTAGTAAAGCACAAGTGTGTGAACCAAGGTGGCTGGGCAGGTACAGAAGACAGTTCATGGTTTGAATGTTTGAAACCAACCACACCTTACAGTCCCTGGTTGTATTTTATGGCAGACTAATTCTCCAGAATCAACTATTTTGATTTGTCCTGTTTTAGCAAGAGCCAAATTTTAACCAGGTATTAATCTGGCAGTGGGGAGAAAAGTCTGTTTAATTCCATTTCAAATTACATTGATAGTGAAAGGTCTTGTGTGTGTGTGTGTATGTGTGTGTCTGTGTCTGTCTGTGTGTGTGTGTGGTGTAGCAGAGCGTAGACAGAGCAGGGAAAGCTATATTTGAAAAGTGTGGCTCTAGTGAGGGCACAGGCATCATTTTACAGTGTTACTGTACAGCCACTGCTGTAGGGTGTATGTCCGCAGGCTAGTCAGGCCTACACCCATTCATGCAGAAGCCTGGGCCCTGTGTCTCTTATCAAGCCGACCATCCTCTGTGAAGCGATAGGGACTGTCAAGCCCCAGTGTGCCACTCCCAGGCTACAGGAGCAGCTGGCTGTAGAAACTCTGCCACATACCGCCGCTGGTTTTACAAAAAAACACCCTAAACTAGTGTAAAGGCTAAGGCCAGGGTGCTGGTTGGGATGGAGAATAATAATGCGTGCTGTATTGACTGAAATTCGGAATTGCACAAAGACAACATGTGTTGCAAGTGTAGATGACTTGACCTTTTTTTTCCAATAGTGAGCACGATTTTGGTGCAGGAACTTGCGTGTTGGTGTCATTAAATGCTGGCTGGTTGCAGGATTAATGTCTCAGATTCAGGTTCATTTTGAGTAACCACGATGCCAAGTTCACTTGTTGAATCTGTATCCACAGATCAGCAAAACCCTCTGAAAGTCGTCCGTGCCAGCAAGCCCAGGACGAGAAAATCCAGCAAGGTAATGTTATTATTATTTTTAATACTTCCAAAGCCACTGTTTCACATCTTTAGAAATGGCAGACGCATGGCAGTAATGACCCAGTTGTCCGGATGTTCTGCTTGATGGCAGATTTTGTGTAATAAGTTGCTAATTAAATTAGACATCAATTAACCCTGTAATGACACTAATTACAAATGATGCACATGGTGCCAGACTGCCAGTTGGGTCTTTACTGTTACAGTAAATTTGTGAAATTTCCCTGTTTAATAGAGCTTTATATTCAAAACAAATATCATGTGGTAGAGATAGTTGGTTTGGAGAATTGCCTGTCTCATTTGCAAATAAAACACAAATATCTGGACCCCCTGAGGCGATCCTCGAAAGGCCTCATGTCCATCTGTTTGTTTAACTTTGGTTAGATACTGGGAAACTGACATCTGCCACCAACCCGGTGTTGGTTGATTCAAGCTGTGGCTGGTAGTTTTGTTTACTTTCCAAACTGCATTCTTTGTGGTGATCATTTAAGCTTCATCTCTGGCAGCAAACCAGACACTAGTACAAAAATGTTTGACTGTGGACACAACGCAATACTCTGTCATTATCTGTGAATGAACGCAGCTAATTGAATTTAAGTAACGGCGACCGTTTGAAGCGGGAAATGATGTGGCCATCTTCAGCGAGCAAAGCAGGAAACAAATTTGCCAGTCACGGCATCTCCTCTGCATGTCAACGGTCACCCTTGCCATTTCTTTACAATATTATCATCAGATTACACCTAGCATAATGGCACAGTTCGTCTTCCCGGCCCTTAATGAAACGTTGCTCACATTGTAACCCGATGACCCAGAATGCTGCGTGCTGGTGACTCTTCACGAGTGATGCCAAAAATCACAAGTCAAAATCAAATGTCACAAGTGGCAAGTTACATTGCAGCTGACAGTCCCTCTAGGATTTTATTTTCTGTTGCAACATGAATACTGATACTGTTGGATATAGCTGTCTTTGTCCATATAGTTGCTTTTCTGTTACAAAATATAATGGATAAGATTGTGTAATGCTTAACATTTACTCAGTTCCGTATAACTTGAGTGATTTCTGAGTTGCAGGTTGATATTGTTATGTTAGTGACTCTTATGCATATACAGCAACGAGGAAAAAAATATCAGATAAAAGCCACAACACCCTTAACGTTGTGCTCAGTCTTTATTCTCTTATTATTGCATCCAAAATTGCAGCAAAGATCGCCCGTTCAGGTGTTATTGCTGCAACAGATCACCTGTGAATAGAGCCCCATGTGCCTTGGATATGGCAGTGGTCAATATTGCAGTTTTGACGTTTTTTTTTTGTTTTTTTTTTTAACACTCTGCTATGCAGCCCCTAAGTGTGACCGTAGCCCAAGTTTCCAGCCTTTATCTCCTATCAGGTTGTCCAAATTTACAACATTTACACTAGTGGAAAGTGGCTCAGCTGCAGCCAGCGCTGTTTATCGCTGCTGTTTACACTGTCGCCGCAGAAAGAACATTGAGCTCCTTTTCTACCCGCTGGTGTCTAGCAGAAGGGCACCTAGCCTGGCCAGGCACGGGGAAAATGTTAGCGGTGATTGAAGCAAGTCCAGGGAGGAGCGATCGACCCCGGCCTGGAAAACTGCTGAGGGTGTCGAAATGTGAAAAATGTGGTTGTTCTTACATCGCTGTTTTCTGTCTCTGTCAACCTTACAGTCGAGTGATTTCAGTGACATCACAAACTGGCCCACACCTGGGGAACTGGCCAAAGAGGTATGGTTTATGTGGTTGAATGTGTGTGGGCGTTATACTTCTTTTATGTATTCCCCAGTGACTCACTGCACTGGGCTGATATTAGGAGACCTTTTTATTATTTTGCTCACTAGATGGAGCACTTGACATCTCAACACATCAGCTCGCCATGGAGAATATTAGACCTCACATTCAAAGTCACTCGGTTAAATCTTATTTGGCCCTTTGACAAAACAAGTTCAAGAGTAATGTCTGTGGCTTTCTGTGAGTTTGTAACAGCAGCATAATTTTTGAGAGGAGCACATGCATTTAACATGTCTTTCAAATTGGGAAATAACCTAAAGTGTGTCACCAATTGAACCTATTAAAATGAATTCAGAACCAATAGAAGTACAGTTTCAATTGGTGTTTTAGTGCTGACCGTGATCAGCATGGTTCCCACAAGCCTTGAAAACCCTTGAAAGGGCTCGATTTGTAGGAAAAAAGCATAAGGCCCCTAAACACATGAAACAAGTTACAGGAACTTAGTGTTACATGGCCACACAGTCCTAATTCATCCTTTAAAAAGATAAAGAAAATGAGGTCAAAATGTTAATTTTTTTTTTTTAAGCAACAGCAGAATGTCCTCAACACTGAAGGGAAGAAACCTCCCTCCTCGCGCCGGGACAAGGAGAGGAAGAGGGATCGAGTGGAGAAAAAATCGGAGAGCAACCACGACGGCGGCGAGAGCAAAGAGAACCAGGAAGCTCAGCAGGACCCGCTGGCCGAGCTGCCCAAGGACGGAGAGGCTGAGGTGGGACCCGAGTCCAAAAACACAGGCCTGAAGAAGAGAGGAGGTAAGAGGGAGTGGGCGGGGAAGCACGCTGAACTGCATCCATAAAATGATCTGGAATAAAAATTGGTTGACGGCTGCAGCTGTCATTGTGTTTGATTGATGCAGATTTGTATTTTTGATTGATTGCATAGATTGCATGTGTCGGTCATGGGGTGAAATTGCTGGTTGGTGCAAAGTGGTGCATGGTCTGTGTTCTCTGCTGTGATAACCTCATGTGTTGCACTACTCCTCCAGTTCACTGTCGCCCCGTTTAGACATGAAAACAAGGTGGCAGAGACGTAAAAAAGCACCACACTCCATACACTTCAGTGTCCTGTAAGTGACGCGCCACTTCATAGATGCAGTGGCCCTGAAAGTGCCCAGGCCAGAGACGATGGGAAGAGTTTTGTTCCAAAATGAGTCCCCTGCTTCGCTACTGCAGGGTTCCTTCAGGCCTTGAAAGATTGTGACTTTGAGAAACCAAAAAATAAGGCTTAAAAGTATATTTGAAAATGAATAAATGTGTAAATATGTGGGCATTCTGTTGATGTAGCAGCAGCTTTAAAATAGATGATTTCGTGATTTTTGCACATTGAAGTTATGCTCCCAAATGCTAGTGCAACATTTTGCCCACAGCCAGGGTCTTTGCATGATCAAGACCCCGGTTTTGGAAGCAATGATTTAGTGTGCAGACATTTTTCCTTGACTGCAAAATTATTTTGTCCTGTAACTTTACCCACCTGGGATTAGATGTGCGCATAAGCTTGCCCTTTTCTATCATCGATTTACACAGCCAGATTTTTTGACCAGATGGGATGAGGAGTTAAAACAAAAAAGCGCCTTTGTGATTTTTGAACTTGACCAATGTCCTACAAGTTATGGAATCTCTGGAAAGTCTAAAAAATCAGGGAGTTTGATAAATTCTTGGTATAAGACATTGAATATTGTGTAGTTGTTTCAACGTCAGTTTAAGAACAGATTATGTAGTTATTCACCAAACATAACATTTTAAACTTATTTTCCATTGTGGTCACATGGTGCTCTCGTGGTTCCCCACAGAATAAAACAGAAAAATGAACTTTAGTAAGACCGTTTAAATTGGAAGTGTGTTTAAAATTTTGATTAAGGAAAAAAATAAAACTTATGAGACACACATAGGTTATGGAAATTCAACATTTTAGTCATTGAGAGTGAGAACCCTGCTTACGTCAAGGCCTTGAGAGTCATTGAAATGTCTTTGAATTTGATGTTCGAGGAGTGAGTGTCCTGCTACAGCCAGAGCGCTACGTTTACTTTTTATTTAGGTGCCATTCAGTGGATCCTTTTTTTGCTGAGTCATTTTATTTGTTCCAAAATGGATTCATGGCGTTTTGGAGCAGAACTCTTCAAGTTGCTGTTTTCGGTGTGCAATCATCGCTAGGTAACAAACGTAAGTGGGTTTCACTGCCGCTGGAGGAAGTGTCCCGGGACGGCGGTGGCGCCGACACACCAGGCGGGGGCCGAACGCACTCGGACACAGAGCCCAACCACGACTCGCCCGACCCCACCTCGCCCAATCACACGCTCCATATTAACAGGGCGCATGATAGCAGCAGGAGTAAGTGGCCACGAGCTCACGGTTTGATTTTCACACCTTGCATCTGTCCCAGTTCTCTGCTTTATGTCTTCACCTGCAGGCATGCCTTTGGTGTCTCCTAACGTTTGCTTTCCATATTTACCTAATACCTAACTTTTAATCATGTGAAAGCTTTTTTTTTTCCTGCTTTGGTTGATTCTTTTTTCCATACTAAAACATTGCAGCTTGAAATTTGTAATAAGCTGTCAAGATCAAACTTACAAATCTTAAATTCACAAAGAAATGTAAAACAACTTTTTCACGTTGTTACCTAATTTTCTATACCAGAATATTTGCATCTTTGTTTAACAGTAGATGCTGAAGAATTTGCTATTTATTTATTTTTTTTTACCTATTCATCAAATTATGTAAGGAACATGCTCTCAAAATGCCATTTAATAGTCATTTGAATTTTTATTGATAATTATTGCCTCACTGACTTTTGTGAAATACCTTCAGTAAGTTGGCTAGTTCTCTCCCAGACAATTTATTTATTCTGGTGATGGTTTTTGGCAGAACAGCTTTTCTCACCTCTGCGTGCACTATAATGTCTGAGAAAAGACAATGTAAAAGGATTTTAATACTATCCATTTATTAGAAATACCTTCTAGGAATGGTTTGCTTGCAATGCTCATTTTGTCACATTGAGTCTTTGTCTCTAGTATGATTCGCCTTCAGGTTTTATGTCTCCAAATGGCTCTTGCGCCCTTGTTTGGGATCCAGTGCTTTAGACAATGTAAATATTTCACCCCAAGCTTGTATTTGCTCGTGTTAACAGGTTGGAGAAGAGAGCCGAGGGATCATGGCGATGATACCGCCAGTGTCCGAAGTGACAGCGGGAGCGTTCGAGGGGGACTGCGGGGCCGAGGGAAAGGTCGCGGGCGCGGCAGAGGTCGCGGACGAGGTAACTTAAAATAAAATGCCTCCTAGTACTCTTTGAAATCAAGTTGAGGAGGCTATTTTCACATTCAGTGGCCATTTTAGCGAGCATATTCCAAAATTTACCTCCTATTTCAGTGATTTTACCAGCAGTATTGCTTCTGGGAATGGAAATAGAAAACTGACTGAACCACAGTCAAAGTCAATGATCAGTCAGGCAGTGTTAAGTAATCATTATTTGCTTTCATATAAAAGCGCAGCTAAATTGTTTTACTTCATTTTCTTCAGCAGGAAGTAAAATTTGGCTGGTTACTTCAGTTTTTCCACAAACTTACTCAGCACAAACCGTCTGTCACAGTAGACAAATGAGCAGAGGCCTGTAGCTTCCTTCCATATTTACACTGTTGTGACGTCTCTCTCACCTGTTTGCTCCTGTTTCTTGTCCTTGCTCAGGGCGCTATGATTACTCTCAGAGCTACCGGGACTCGCAGTCCTCCGACGGCTCCGGTGTTCAGGTCCCCGCTGAGTTCGGCACCAACATGGTTTATTACTATGATGACGGCAACAAGGTCCAGATGTACACCGTGGATGAGAAGCTCCTGAAAGAATACATCAAACGCCAAATGTGAGGGTTTTACAATTGAAAATTTGCTCATTTACTATGGGGCTAAAACACATCAGCTGACAAACATGAATGAAATATGTACATATATTTTTATTCTTGTCTTCAGTAGGTCATATTTGTATAGC
This sequence comes from Myripristis murdjan, assembly GCF_902150065.1. Classification (NCBI taxonomy): domain Eukaryota; kingdom Metazoa; phylum Chordata; class Actinopteri; order Holocentriformes; family Holocentridae; genus Myripristis; species Myripristis murdjan. The sequence goes on from NC_044001.1 coordinate 5,145,788, forward strand.
AACAACTAGGCCAAGCTCAATGTTTGAATTATGAAAACATGACATATTTTATGTCAACTATATCTGTGTACACGCTTAGACCTCTGGGCCAAATGTAATGGATAGTGAGTTTTTAATTTGTGGTGTCCTTGAGCCCTAACTCTTAACGTGGTGTGCTGCTGATCTGATGGGATTTAAGAGGTCAAACCATCAGCCTGCAGAGCATCTCCAAAAACACCAAAAAGATGGATACTGCTGGTACAACAGGACAGCAGTCTATTTAAATCTCAACAAATGTACTTGTGATTTGAAAGTCCTTGGTTCAAGGCCGCCTAGGAGTCCTTGAGGGGTTTCCAGAAAAATTAGCCTTTCTTAAATTTCATTATTTTACTCCTTAGAAGCCAGCGCAGTGAGAGTACACACATAAGGATGACCATCAATCTCTGTCCAGTACATTACAGTTAATAATTCTACACAAAGTCATATTCAGTTTAACTACAAAATAGTGCTGCATAGGGCAAAATGCTGCATCTTTTCAAATGAGGCCAGTGGTCTAAAATAAATCTATTTTTGGGGGCCTTGACAGTGAAAAAATTGTGGGAATCCCTGTTCTAAACCACTGGGGAAAACATAACTCAGGTGTTTTTCTTTTTGCCATCTGTCAACATATTTCAACTGAAAATCTGACCAAACATTTGCTGCATCTCGCTTGACACTTTGTGCCTCTCCAGTACATTTTATTTTAAGGGGCAGTGAAAAAACATAAATGTATGACTAAATAAAAGCAGCACCACCAGTAAAACTCCTTCATGCTTTAAGTTTAAAATACCTAGATAATGTTAACACCAGCTCTGTGCCATGTGGAGAGAGAGAGTCGGTGAGGTTTGGGGATTCACGGTGTCCTGCAGGGGGCAGCATTTCCCCTCCTTGTGAATCACAGCCTTGGCCTCATTGCAGCCTCAGAATAGTGGTCGGTGAGGTGTAATCCTAAAAATAGTCTTGGTGCTTTGGAGGGGGGAGAGAGTGAAGTATCTGCAGGCCTGAGTGAGGAAATAAAAAGGGACTGTGAGAGTGTTTTGGGTGAGGGAGAGGGAGAAGCTATGGGACGGTTAGGAGGAGGAGAAAATGGGTTTATGAGGAGGTGTAAGAGGGAGGGAGGATAAAGGAGGGAGAGAGTGTGTAAAGGGAGGACATTCTTGTCTTCTCCTCTCTCGTCTCCTTCAGTTTTATTCAGGCTGCTCACCCAGCCGTCTTAACCACTCCCCACTGCCTTTAGGCTGAGGCAGGGTTGGCCTAATGTACGTGTGTGTGTGTGTGTGTGTGTGTGTGTGTGTGTGTGTGTGTGTGTGTGTGTGGTGACTTTAAGTGGGGTGGCAAGCAAGACAGAGAGAGCTTGTTGTTTTTAGCTGAGGCATCTGTTTGTTTTCTTTTTATTTTGCAGGTGTACCTGTCAGTTACCAAAGGTTACATAAGCACCTCATGTTACAAAAAGAGACATTTTCATACAAGTTACTGTCCATTCTGCTGCTGCAAGTGAAAATGGGAAAAAAAACAACTTCAGTTATAATTTTTTTGTACCACCATGCTCACCCTGAACTGATAATTTGTCTGCATTTTAATGTACATGTTTTATTTTATTTGAGGCAGACAAAAACATTCTTTATGTTATGACCCAAAGATCTGCCTCCGCTGGCATCGAGGAAATCAAGTAGATCATCATGAGATTGACAGAGGGCAAGAAAAAAATATAGCGCCCGCAAAAAATAATAATAAATCATTTAAAATTGCATTACCTACAGAATTGAATATGTATAACAAATCGGCGCTCAGGTATCATGAATCAACTTGTCTTGGGAGGTGATGAGTCACCTCTCTAATATCTATTTTATATTGCTGTGAAAACATCAACAGTTTTTTTCAACAAACATTATTTATTTACATTTTACCAGATTTGATATGACATTTGAACACATGATTTGTAACAGTCACAGCAAGAGATGAGACGCTCTCTTGTAGCCAGCGTCCAGTAGGGAAAATATTGATTTTAGCAGCTATAGATGCACATGTGAACAAATTTGTCATTTTTTAAGTGATATGCAAATAATAATAATGATGATAAAATCCCAGAAAATCTCCTTTCTTCCTGTGGGAGATGGTTGTCCCTCCCAAACACATACACAAACACACTTTTCGCCCCCGGCATGATGGACACTGTTATTCTTGACCGCTGCTCTCCGTTTCTTTTACATAACATGGGTTTTATTTTGCTTCTGCACATTTCTGCATGTTGTTTGTGTACAGTTTTTCTTCTTGTCTTGATGCTGCCGTCTTTTGACTCACTTGCAAAACAGATTCATCCTCCCCTCTAAAAACCAAGGTTTTTGATTGGCATGAAATGGCACCTCACCCCTATCCTGTTTCCCTCCCGACCCCAGTGAGTACTACTTCAGCCTCCACAACCTGGAGCGAGACTTCTTCCTGAGGAGGAAGATGGACGCTCAGGGCTTCCTGCCGGTTTCCCTCATCGCCAGCTTCCACCGGGTCCAGGCCCTCACCACCGACATCAAGCTCATCATGGAGGTAATTTGCTTATCAATACAGCACAGCTCAGTCAATATTTTACAGCGCAGATGATGACATCCTCAAAAACATTACTCTTATAGCACTCATTTTGTAATGTAATCCATTTATTACCAGAGGAAAAAAGCTGATTTCATTCTCATATTTTATGATTTTTATTATTAATATTGTGGTTCTCAGTTTTATGTGTTGATTTGGCAAAGCAGCACTGATGATCCATTTTAAATCTAGTCTTTAAAAAAACTGGAGGTGACTGAAAGAGATTCTGATGTCAGGGTCTGTAAATGTTTAAAAAGTGTTCAGCAGTTGCACATAAAATGTCCAGACACATGGAGAAATGTTGTTGCTTAGTCCCAGCCACTGTCTGCACTCCTCTTATAAATCACCAGCCAAAATCTGCAAATTCAGTCAGGAAATGAAGCTGTGGATAAAGTTTTAGATTTGGGAGTAGTAAGTGTGGCTTTGTAACCGCCGTTTTTTGTAAATCCCTCTCAGGCTCTGAAGAGCAGCACGGAGGTGGAGCTGGTGGAGGAGAAGGTTCGCTGTAAAGTCGATCCCGAGCGCTGGCCGATCCCTGCTCCTCCCCCCGTGGGTTCCCCTCGGACCGACTTCTCCCAGCTCATCCACTGTCCCGAGTTCGTCCCCGGACAAGCCTTCACCTCCATGAACACCAGTTAGTCACCAACGAATTCACTTTTTCTCTTTAAACACGCTTAAAAAATTTAGCTTTGATCACTTTGTAACTTGTCAGCTGTTTTCTCACCTGCCTTGAAGATATAAATATTTTTTTATGCCACGGATCTTAAACTTTGCAGGTTATGAATTAAATTAGAAAAATGGTAAGACTGAGATTAAGATACAGTGAACTTTTTTATTGATCCTTGAGGGGAAATAGGAGCATTAGCAAAGAAAGGAGGTGTACACTGAAGAACAAGGAAGAATGTAAATAAAGGAATAAACCCATATCCATATCTATGTATCTGTCAATAATGTATATATATTATCAGGTCAGAGTCTAATGTTTCCCCATCTGATGTGGCAGGAGTTTCTGTAAAACAAACTTCTCCTGAGTCTGCCGAGCCGAAGGACTCGTCTGAGTCCAGCTCCTCCACTCAGGAGTCAGATCCATCGACAGACGCTGCCAAAGACCCCTCCGCCCCCCAGCCTGACCCCGACGCCTGGATCCAGGTGGAGAAACGCCATCGCCAGCCCTCCGGCAAGGCCAAGGTACTGAAATGGATGCTGACTTTGCTACGGTGGCTGCTGGTGTCCAAAATTCACCAGCAACAACTTTGACTGCTAATGACCTTGTGATGTTTCTCATTCTGGCACAGTTTCTGAAATTATATTTTTGGCTCAGCGGATAAAGGCTGGTACAGTAAATGAAATGTGACTTATAGATCCTGTGTCAAACGTCCAGTGAAGACACAAGAGGCAATTTGGATTTCAAATTTAATTATTAATCATAAACACTCTTTTATACAAGGAATCCTTTTTTGTTATCTCTGTCTTCATTTAAAAAAAAAAAAATCTGGTGGTCGTGTACTTGCTCTGACAATAACACGGTTTAAAAAACAGTGACTCAAAATAGTGAGTCATACGTTTTGTTCAATCACACAAGACCTACGGCAAATGACATTTGCAAATAATTCTTTGTGTCTTCATGTTCTGCTTCGAAGCTTTTGGGTACATGGAGTGCCAGAGCGTTTAGAAAAGTATTTGAAAGTAGAGTTTGCACATTCACGGAGAAAATTATTATTATTTTTTTAGGGTAGTTGGGTCAAGATTATTCATTTGTCATAGTGACATTAAACATTGACAAAAACTGAATGACACAAATTGTTGGCTAATAAGAAAAACATCCTCCATTCTCTTACTGTTCTTAACTTTTTCATCTGTCTGTCCTCTATTCTTCCTTGTTGATCCCTGTTATATCTGTGTGTGTGTGTGTGTGTGTGTGTGTGTGTGTGTGTGTCCACCACCTCTCGGCCGGCAGCTTGTCGGTGATGATGTGTGTGTTGTCAGCTCCTCTCCTCCCCCAGCGCCCCCAGCTGACCCCCTCCCCTCTGCAGTTGAGTACTTTCTCCTCTCACTCGCCCACCACAGCCTCTTCATCCCTGCGTCTTCCTCTTGCTTCTCATTTGCTTATATTTCATATTCACTTTTCCCGACTTCATTCTTTCTTACTTTGATTTCCACATTCACTCACCTTCACTTCACCGTTCTTTCATTAGTGGTGAAATTCAGATCTCACCGTATTAATTCAAGAAATATAACAGGTTTGTTAGGACATAGGCCCAATAGTCAGCTTAATAGTAACTAGGGCTGCAGCTGATTATTTTATTTGTTGATGAATTTCTTGTTTTTGATAATTAGTGCACAAAGTGTCAAATGTATGTATTTATTGATTTGATAGGGACAGAGCACATTAATGAGCATCAGTATTAGAATACAAGATATAAACATGCCGGAGTTAGTGAGAATGCTAATTTACATTGATAGACTGCCAGGCAGGTAACAGAAAACCCACAAGCAGCATAAGCAGCAATATACAAATACAAATATACAAATATACAAATACGAATATACAAAAAGACAAAGTACATTAAGCATGTGTCTGGATAAAAGTGACCACAGTTCTGGTTTGCAGAGCCATTCCCTTACTACAACTGGTAGGCTACTCCAATATTTACTTCCTAAATAATTATAAATGCTTATGGGAAGTGATCAGAGCCCAAAGTGATGTCTTCAGTTTGTTTCCTTAGTCTGACCAGCAGCCAAAAAACACCAAAGTATGAATTTTATAATGATCTTAACAGAGAAAGAAAGACAATCTTGGCATCTTTGTGATCTCAGTCAAGCTGTAATCGGCAAATGTTTTGCATTTTTCCTTGATAAAAATGATCAATGATAGAAATCACGAAATACCTTTTTTTTCAGTTGATTGAATCAGATGAATGAACCAACTAGCTGTTTCAGCATTAATGAAAAACATGAGCACCTAAATCATCATGTTTCCTTTATAGATTGTTCAGTTCATGTTTTCCATGTCAACACCGTGCCATACGCCATGTTGAGTTACACCAGCTGCTGTTTCAGTTTTCAAGATGTCGATATGCTTCAAATAATGATAATGAGATTTATTTAAAACTTATCAATCAGCTAACCTGATAGTCTCATGTTCATCTTGGTCGTCACTATGTTAATGGCGCTACGTTCACCTCTGTCACCCAGGAGCGCAGCGAGGTGCCGCTGCCCGGCTCCCAGGTCTCGCTGCCGGCCGAGCCCGACCAGGAGGAGCTGGACTTCCTGTTCGATGAGGAAATGGAGCAGATGGCGCCCAAGAAGAACAAATTCACCGACTGGTCCGACGACGACGACTCGGACTACGAGCTGGACGACCGAGACGTCAACAAGATCCTCATCGTCACCCAGACCCCTCCCCACCTCCGCAAGCACCCCGGCGGTGACAGGACGGGCAACCACGAGTCCCGGGCCAAGATCACCGCCGACCTGGCCAAAGCCATCAACGATGGGCTGTACTACTACGAGCAGGACCTGTGGATGGGCGAGGAGCAGAACGAGTGCAGCAAGGTAAGGAGAGTTATTGAACTGATTTTTGCATTAAAATTTAGTTACATATTGAAAATCTTGATAGTGATTGTACTGTAACTTTTTTTTTACGGAGAAAATCAGGTGAATGGACTTTTTATTTGGCAGAGCAAGCACCCAATATAAATATCACACAGAAAATTACTCTTGTGCACAAAAAGCTGTCAACCAAAAACACAGAATCGCCATCTGCAGCTTTTAAATTAAACTCTCAGATGTCTGTTCATAGGATCAGCAAAATAATTAACTTTTATGTGCAAGGAGAGGAATAGAGAGTGGAGCCGTCAGTCCTTTTAAAGTGTGAAACTTCACTGGGCGTTTCGTGGAGAAGAGCGGGGAGACAGGGAGGGAAACCTCAGATAATGTTGCTAAGCTGCAGGACAGTCTCTGGTTTGGATGAATGTGAAGGAGGATGAAGGAGATGCATTCTTTGATAAGTAAGATACGTCAGCTCAAAGAGGACTGCGGTAAGTGAGGTCAGTTGATCGTCATGATGTTGTGTAAAGTACAAAAATATTGAATGAGGCTCAAAAATCACGTTTCCTCACAGTATCTGTGACGCTAGCAAAATGATTTCCACTGACACTTTGAATTACATATTTAGTTTTTTGCCAGACCCTTCGCTATGGGGGAAAGACCTAGAAACTCTCACTGTTTTCTCAGATTTAATCAGCACATTTACCAAGGAAGACAAGATGGCAGCTGCACACTACTGTGGCTTTTAAAGGCCAATAATGTGCAGCTACATGAGCTACAAAATATCATATTAATATTACGAAATCTGTGAAGATACTGCTAGTCAGAACCTATATGAACCGCAAATATCAACAGTAATAAATATGTTAATTATCAGTTATCACTTAATTTAGACAAAATACAAATGCCCTGAAGTATGTTAAAGTACTTTTTTAAACTGCTAACAGGAGTCTGAGTAAATATGAGGTAATTATTACAGTCGACAAGCTTGACCTCTTCATAAATTGTAGTATGTCGACTGCAAGATGCTGATGCTCAGTTTGAGATCAGACAGATATTATTTGTGTCGTGTGCATTAAGTGGGCAAAGTTATTGGTCTACTGAGCTAAGACAGACAGACAGCCTAAAGTTAATGTTGTCCTACAGAAATGAACATAGCTTTGCTTGTCAAATACTGTCCCTGTGTTGATGACTTACACATTTTTTTGGAGGTGGTCTGACAGGCACAGTCCAGTTCTAGATGTTTTAGTCGATTTTTGTTAGCATTTACAGCTCCATCATTTGATGAGTGACTTTTTGCTCTCTGCGTCAAGTTTAAGATTCACTAAACTGAGCCAAAATCAGTGTAGAAAATAGACCTTGGTCAGAAAGTATCTTCATACTCATGGATCGTTGTAGCTCATTTGCAAAATTGGTGACAGTCTTAATTGACATTTAATTGGAGTCGCACCAGTGTGGTCCAAGCATGTTTTAGGCAAAAAGTGTGAATTTGCTGAAAGCGTCCTTTGACCCCGATCTGTTTCAAAGGAGCAGAGGAGAGCAGCAAAGGTAACCAGGGTCAGCTACAAGTAATTAGTATGCAGCTCATGTGTTATCTCCCTGTCAGGTCTGAGCCAGCCAGCTGCTCCGTTACACTGCCATTCACAGAAAGGGCAGCAGACATGCCATGAGTTCCTCGCATGTCACGTTTATCGAAGTGGGGGTTTAAGGTTCATTTCCCAATCAGACACTTCAGTCTCATCTCTAAAGTTAGCGCAGTCCTTTTAATTAGAGCTTGAGGGACTTGTTGACTAATAATAGTTTTCTTTGTCACACCGACTTCTGTCCTGAAGCTTCGTCAAACAAAGTTGATGATTTGGACTTTGTAAGATGTAAAACTTCTAGGCAGCTCCTGTCCATCATGTCCAGAACAACCTACAATTAGTGCTACATAAAATAAATAAAGATTAAATAAAAATCCTTTAAGTCATCTTGAAATGACCTCACATGATTTCTGTTTCCTGAAAACAGAGCATCTTAAATAGTGATTATCCTGCGCTAGTGTGTGTAAATTAACGTTTAGACCAAATCTTCAAAAATCCTCTCTCATCCACCTCATCCCTTCAAAATAAAACGGTTTCTCTCCCAAACTGATATCCTATTGGTTTGCACGTGTGATGATCTTTCCCTGCACCATGTCCCGCCCAAACTTCCTGTTTCAACAGGAAATACACAAAATCAAGAAAGTAAGAGTCCATTTCATGGGGCCTTTTTTAAAATATTAGATGTCAACATTACAAGAATCAAAGCCATATCATCCAAAATTTACCAGTAAAAATTATTGCGATTATGAATTGAAGCAGCTTCCTGATGGTTGAAAAGACCTGAGTTTGGTCCTGGTGATGTGGGGTGAGAGTCTTTAGTTGTCACTTCAGGTCAGTCGTCATCACCCAGGCCCACGCTGTGTGCAGCAGACCAGCAGAGCAGCACTTGGGTGTTTGTTTTGGCCGCTGTACTCCCTCCTTGATGAGTGCGATCACCTTGTTGATTTGCCTCTGGGATGCACTTCGGTCACGTCCTCACCCAGCACCTGGGGGCAGCACCTTAGGATGTGCTCCTCCTTTCTGGAAAATAGGGAGCATGCTGGCTCTTTTTCCCTTGAACAGTGTTGTATCAGGTTAGGGCAAACGATATGACAATGGGTTCATACCCACTTGAAATTTTAAGTGTAGCAACAGCATCACTGTCTTAGGCTGCATTAAAATATCCCGAACCATAAATTTGATATCATCCATAATGTTGCCTTTTGAGATATTAACATAATGCGTGGTCATATCTAGATAACAATGTGACAACAAAGATTATCATTTTCAGTCAAATCAGTTTCTAGAATGCTCGTGTAAGATTTCTCTAGGAAAAGAAACAAGAGCCGGAGATATTTTCTTTTCCCCTCCAGCCTTTCTTATGGTCCCGTGTTATTTTGTCCTTTAGATAATTGTTTGTTGTGGCTGTGTGTGTGTGAACAGAGGAGCTAATGTTAGTATCCAGCTGTCCTACAGTCTGGAAACTAGACAATAACTGGCTTGTTGGCCTTGACTGTGTACCTTTCCAAAAAATTTTTATCACCTCACAAACCCTGTCTGTTTTTGAATCTGGTGCTCATTTGTTCCTACTTTTTTAAAATTGATTGTGACAGTTTATTTTACGAGGGAGGGATTTATCTTTCAGCACCGGCTTGATTCATATAATAGGAGACATAAACACCTCACACAGGCCTCTACTTGCCTACAAGCTGGTGGAAAAGCTGGTATCTTCATGGACTAAAATGTAGGTGAAACTTTGGTGTTAGCAGCTGTTTAGGGTTTTTACATTTCCTTAAGTTCCTTCTGTCCCTGCTGGAGCCGAGGCCCAACACCTCTTTGATGTAAAGACTTTGTGACAGAGCTGCCGGACTCGGCCCGCACCGTGTAGATAACCACCAAAAATAGGTGACTATTTATCGCCCGCTTTACGAGCCTCCTCGAAGCCACATGTGTGTCACACAGCTGCCTCCAGAGTCGGTTGACCTGCTTTTAGGAAGGCTGCCTCGTCTGTAGACCCTGTGTGTTGGAGCATTATAGGTCACAGAGCAGATCCCAAAGAGCTCAAGGGTCTGCACTCACAAATTGTCTTTCATTCAGTTCTTTAAATTTAGTGGTGACATGCATCTCAGCTGAGTTATGTACAGCCCATAAAGGCTCGATGCCTTTTAATTTTTTCATGTTATGGTTCTTAAAGTTTTGGAGGAACATGGATTTGGTGTATATCGTGCGTTTCATTGATTTCTACAAATATATAGTACCTTACAATAGGGCGTAATTATGACTGTGTTAAGATGATAAGCCTAATGTGATGTGAAGCGAGCTGACAGTATCACTGCGATTTCTAGAGGACTTTTTGGATGTGTTCGCTGCTCAGGGGTGAAATCGGTGACACTGTCTGTAATTAGACTGACAAATGCTAATTTAAGGTGATTTCTTTTGGGGTAAAGCTGAAGGACACTGATGAGGACCTAGAGCTGAACCATTTGTCTCTTCTCCTGGCTCTGGATGTGTTAATAAAGAATACAAAGACGTTTTTGAATGCTGACCCATAACCTCATTTGGATCTTGACTGATTAGCTGAGGCGCCAGTTTTGAACTCAAGCGACTTCGTTGATGAGTTTCATCAGGATTTTATGAAAATAAGATGAGGCCAGGAGAGGTTCTGAAAATGAATGAACAGGCTTGACAAGTTGATTTTTTTTTTTTTTTTTTAAATTAAAATTAAACACTCATATTCACTACTATGCTCCAGTGCTCTGACCTTTCTCCATCCTGGGATTAGTACTTCACATCCTGATGAAACCCTGTCATGATTATCGCTGTTGCTATAGTAGCAGTTTTAAAATTAGTATGAGTATGGGGCCTCTGTATGCTGTCTAATTCTGACAATATTTGCCTAAAGCGGGCCGATTTGAAGTCTTAAATTTAGTTAGTCATGGAAGAAGATGTTTAAAGAAATTAAAATTCAACGTCTAGCTGAATGGCGTCACCCTAACAAACAATCAGTCATGTTTTTGGACACAGTTTGGTCATGTTTTATAGCACAAGTTAAGTATTATGTGGTCATGTTTTATAGCACAGGTTTAGTACTGTGTGATCATGTTTTATACTACAGGTTCAGTGTTATATGGTCACGCTTTATGATTCAGGTACAGTGTTGGACATTGTTGGGATGCACTTTCCCTGCATTACCGCTGTAGACATTTCCCTCTAAAACTACAGAGCCACATCAGCATGTTATAATAAAAAGCTTTCTCTCTGTCATAAACCATTACTGAGATCGCTCGATAGCTGGATAGATACTTTATTGATCCCGGGGGAAATGTAGGCATCCAGTAGCACAGTACAATAAATACACACAATACAATAAATACACTCAGTCCAAATTAGAAATTAGAAATGCACACCATATTTGTAGCCCAGAATAAATTAACCTCAGCATGAAACAACGGCCCATACACTCTACATTACCCTGAAGCAGTTGATCAGCCTGTAATCCTGTAATACCTATATAATTATAAGTCCATCCTCCACTGGGAAGGTCAGGCAGCTAAAAAATTTTTGGGACAAGTCTTCGAATAAAATGTCATCAGCCTCAATTAAAAAAATAAAAAAATAAAAAAATCAGCAACTAGTTATTCACCCATTGTAATGTTAAATTTCCATTGTGTTCATGTTGATGTCCTTTGCTTCATCTTGGAAAATAAGACAGTTAATGCATTGTAAATGTGGCTGGGTGATATGAGCAAAATAAAACATCTTTGACCAAATATAATGATGTTGTAGAGATGACAATGGCTGATTTCAGATGATATTTGCACAGCGGATTTTTGATAATCAATCAGTAATTGGATGTAATGATCCAGCAGGTTTAGTCAAATAACAAAACAGCAACAATAAGTTCAGAAAACTGCATCCGTTTCCTGTAATGCTGCCTTTAAAACCAGGAAAAGACAGCACGTGCACCATATCACCATATTACGATATCCAAAATCCCAGATGATATCTAGCCTCATATTGCATATTGATTCAGTATTGATGAATCACTTAGTCCTAATAGTTACATTTTTTTGTTCAAACAGAAAAGTAAATTTTTGTAAGTCCTTTTAAACCTGACCTGTGGGGCAAAAAACGGCACGTTACCTTTGTATCAACCATGGAAATTCAAAGTAGTAGTAATGCTAAATACAGTCAGTGAATTTAACATTTGACATGTGGCAGCATCTGTTCTCCACCAGCAGATTCCCACAAGTTACTTGTATGCACACGGCTTAAAAAAAAAAAAAAAAATCAGGGACAACTTTACTTTCGATAAAACCATCCATAAAATCTACTGCTGATTTCTGTTATTATCAGTTGTGAAGGAAAGGAGATGGCTTGTTTAAGAGATTTTACACAAGCCGGTCTGACTCTCCTGGCCAGCTGACAGCCTCTTGCTCCTGCTGCGGGTCGGAGACGGTAGGAGGAAGACGAAAGCGAGAGAAAGAGCCATGTGTTGACCTTTGATAGACAACAGCCTGTTCGGCCAGCAGCCGGCCGAGGCTCTGACGCTCTCACACCCTGCCACCTCATCTCTGACAGCCAGGCAGCGGTCATGAGATCAGGACAATTAAAAAAATAATAAATAAAAAATACGCATCCAGATCAGACGTGCATGTTCAGGGTCCCAACAGGTCAGAGAATTTAATAAAATATCAAGACAAATGAGCCTCAGTTTCAAAAAAGAGAAAAAATAAATAGTGATTCAGTTCAAGTCAGATTTTATTTAAAGTGCATTATCACCAGGAAAGTCCCAACACACTTTACATTAAGGAAAAACTGCTAGCAACTGATAAAAATAACATTAAGCAAGAATAATAACATGACACTATTATAGTAGTAGCCAAAACTCAAAGTAGACAGTTGAGTTAAAGACAGGTGATAAGGCAGATGCTTGTCATAATACAGGAGGAAAAAGATGTGCTTTAAGTCCTGATTTAAACAAAAAAATAAAAATAATATTTATTTTCTTGTGAATGCAAAGTGTTCATTTCCCCTGCAGGATAAAACTTAATAAAAAACTTAAATAAAAACTCTGAATCTGAAGTGTGTTTAAAATTTTGGTAAAATAAAATTTAAAAAAAAATCATCATGTTGAATTTATATAGGTCATGGAAATTGAATGTTTTAGTCATGGAAAAGTCATGGATTTTACATTTTAAAGTGGATGCCCTGATGTTGTCATTACCATTGATGTAGTACTCTTTTATTGCACTTAAAAACAAGATAATGAGCAGCTCAGTGATTTGACAGAGGCATTAGCACCGCAAAGGTTAGAGTTTTATCTCATTAAGGCCACTCTTCAAATTAACATAAAATAAAATAAAAATATTAACACTCAAGGCATTTTCTACAAAGTCTGCAACCAGTTTAGAAATTAATCAAATTCCAGGTTTGCGTGCGTTTTTTTTAGTCAACTGTGAGTTTTCGGCTCTCGCTCTGCTCAAAGGTTGTCGGTCCCATCTCTGTGTGGGAAATGCCACGTCTGACACACACGCACACACACACACACACCAAGGTCACCTGGATGTGTTTTTTCCTCTAACGTTGTCTAAGGCTGACGTGTAAAGTTCAAAGTACGTGTTCCTCGATAGGACCCACACATCATCACATCTGCTGTTTGTCACACCTGCCAGCAAGGCCTCAGGCTCGGGCAGGCTGTGTGTGTGTGTGTGTGTGTGTGTGTGTGTGTGTGTGTGTGTGTTTGCCTGTGTTTTATCAGTGTTAACAAGCCATAAGTAGAGTGTTGAATGGACTGAGAGGTCAGATATTATCACATCTGGGTGGCAAGAGTTTAATATTGTGAATGTTCGTTTTTTTGGTGTAATCTGCAAATTAATAAATAATAAATAAAATTCAAAGAATTGCATTCTGATTTATGAATTTTTCTTTTTTAATTTAAGCATCCCAAGTCAAATATTTTTGCCTGTGTGGCTTATTATTTGGATTAGGCTGTTGTGCCCTCCATCAGAGAGAAAACTGTGAACACAAGCCCAGATTTGATGCAAGACGATCTTTTTGACCCATCACAGATTTTGTTTTTGTTTTTTCACACGTTAAAAGTTTTAAAGGCTTCAGTAAATTGGGGCTGCAGTGTTAGCTTCATCTGAAGTGGAGTAATTGTTTTCTAGAGTGCTGTTTCTGTTTGCAGAACCTATATTTCTGTATTTATATTTACTGCCTTAGCACTTTGGCTCTTGTTCTTCTTACTGTGGTTTGCTGTAATGCTGCTGATGAAGGAATTTATACTTTACTCATTTACATTTGCGGAAGTCAGCATCACATCCTCACCACGTGTTAGTCAAGTCGTGCTGTTACTCTCGTGTCTCATTTCAACAAGGCGTGCGTTTCTGTTTTCCAGCAGGAAGTGGAGAACTTTAAGAAGCTGAATGTGATCAGTCAAGATGAGTTCGACACCCTCACCCCCAAAGTGCCTGTTGACCCAAACCAGGAGGTCCCGCCTCCTCCCATGCCAGGTTGGTTCATGTCACCTTCACATAAGCCGACCAGTGTCTCCGGCATTTTGAACCACACCTAACTGTTTTTATTGATCCTTATGAATCACTTAGGATGGCTTTTGATAAAATGTGCTATTCAGATAAAATATGATTTCAGTAAATTTAGAAATTGTCTCAAACTTCTACTTTCTCGCAGTACATACACAACCAAGCTCACCAGGCTGAAGTGCATGAAATGTACTCATAATGCTGTGGTTCAGTAGGAAATAAACTAGCAGTGTATGCGCAGGCTTATGGATGTTATTAAAACGTCTGTGTCTGCTCTCAGTGGACAGTGGAGTGTCAGACGTGGCCCACTCCCTGCCCAAAACTGTCCCAGAATCCCCCAGTGCACGCCAGCCCAGGACCCCCAGGACCCCACGCACCCCTGGACGCCAGGACCCCAACAAGACGCCCCGTTTCTACCCCGTCATGAAGGAGAGCGGCACCATCGACGGCCAGGTGAAAACTCTCTCTCCTCTATCTGTGTTTGGGAAAGGGAACGCAAACCCTTTCACACCTTGGGAATATGTGTGTGTGTGTGTGTGTGTGTGTGTGTGTGTGTGTGTGTGTGTTGGTCGACTTGGTGTCAACCTGTAGGAATATTAACTCTGTTGTCACTTAAAAAGCCTGTTTTATCTGTTTCCCCGGCCACAGATGAAGGCCAAAATTTCAGTGGCTAAATCAAGATGATCAAAATGATAATCTGGAGAAAATCAGCTTCTGATATGTTAAATTATACCGCTCACACATGCCTGTAAGTTGTGCGTTTACACGATATGAGATTTCTGTAGTTGGTAGTGATTGAATGAATAGTCAGTCAAAATAAATAATTCAAGATTTGCCAGCTTTTTTCTATTTCTTCTTTTTAAGGAACAAATTTTAAGGCCGTATTTGGGCTCTGGTAACTTGTGATTGGCATTGTAAATTGATTAATTGAAAAAAAAAAGAATCAATATATGAATCGACAATGAAGATAATTGTATTGCTTCTCGATTATTTAGAGAGCATCAGTAAATTATTTTTAAAAATCATGCTTTAGCCCTCCACTTCCTCAGGGTACAACTTAACCCCAGTCCCTCATTACTTCCTGGAAATGGTTCCATCTATGAAGCGGCTGTAAAATTTGTTTGAGATGAGCAATTGTTTTGGATAAAGCATAAATTAAGACACTGACAGAGGTTTTTAGTGTTTAGATTACAAGTGATGCGTGTCTGTGAAATTGACCCGGAAAAAGCTGGCAGCACATGGCCGTCACGCAGGAAAATGACAAGTCAGACGTCTCTGTCAGGGCCGCAGCTCAGTGTGCCGTCTGCAAAACTAAAACTAAATATATTGTGAGTCTTGCTGAGGTGGTTTTTAAAAAGCTGCGGGTGCTAAAGGAGTCAGCAGTTTAGGTCTTCCAGTGTAGCTGTTTCATTGTTTATTGATCGAGTGGAGCCAAAGTGCTGCGCAGTTTTATTATTATTACTAACATCAACAGTGGAGTGAAGAACACAAAACAGCCCAGCAGCTTCTTGTAACCTGAGCTGCAACCGTTTCCATCCCCGTGCCTGGGTCGCTTTTGCATACCTGCTTTGGTGTGAGACAGGAGCGAAAGGCAGACAATGCGCGCCTGTTATTTGTTTTGCATGTTTGCTTATGTGTGAATGTTGCAGGCCAGGGTCAAACGGCATTTGCAAATAATTCGGCGTCGTGTTTGTTTTAACCTGCTCTGATTACCAGATGGGTGGGGCTTACAGCACAAAGCCATGGCATCAAGTATGTTGCCAACCAAAAAAAAAGGCAGTGAAAATAGTTTAAATACCACCTTTACTTTTGAAAGCTATCCTGTAATTACGTTAATTGTCTAGCCGTTATTGTATTGGTCTGTGGCTGACTCCACCCGTAGGACTGCAGGCTAAAACAAAACACAGAAAAACATTTGACCCAGGATTATTATGTTGGTGAAACAACGTGTGTGGCCGAGTGATGAGTAACATCCTGCGACTCAAAAGGTTTTATGTTTGAGCTTCATCACGTCCCAGTTTATATCCATAAAAACACATAGCTGGTCAAATTGTCCTTGTAAATTGAAAATTCCTCTGTTTAAGACCTAAAATATGAACGGGAGAGTTAAGTTCTTGTGGTTTTCTGTGCCAGACGCCCAGGAAGAAGAAGACCCGCCACAGTTCAAATCCTCCCCAGGAGGCGCACATCGGCTGGGTGATGGACTCCCGGGAGCACCGGCCTCGCTCTGCATCCATCAGGTCCTAAAGCCAGTCTCATTTAAAAGCTCCAGTCCTCAGTGTTGGCATCACAGCTGCCCTTCAGTTCAGGTTCCAGCTTCAGTTTGGCCCAGTAAAGAGCACAAAGTGGATACTGGCTCTGTCATTTTCCATCCCTCACCCCTCTTCCTGTCTTGTTTTGGCTAAAATCCCCAAACTTGTCTGATTGCAGCTTCACCAAGATCACTGAGATGCTTAGATTTGTTTACTTTTTCCTGTTTATATCATTATAAATCAAATACTAGAGTATGAAAGCCATATGAGGACATCACTTTGGGTTCTGCTAACTTCCTAAGAGACTGTCATTATTTTTTACACTTTATACACCAAATGAATAGTTTATAAAAGTAAGTAAGATTAATTGACAGTGGAAAAAAAGGTTTAGTTGCAGTCCTACATTTTACATGGGCACAAAAGTCATTAATGCATTTAAAAACAAGAGGGAAACATCACAAATCCAAAATTGCAAGGTTAAAATGTACATATCGTCACTGTCAGATGAAAACCTTGTATCTCCAGTTTTGGTGATTTTCATGTTTTGGCTTAATTTGAGTGTTTACATGCTCCTCTGTGGGCTAAGAGAGTTCTACAAGCCTTGGGGTAATGAAACCTTTACAAAAAAAATTATATAGACTGAAAAATGTCAACCTATGGACACAAGACGGTTTTCTTTAGTTTCTGAAAAGTTGGTGTTTTTGGAGATGTAAGGTTTTGGTTGGACAGCAGCGATACGCATGTGCTGGTGTGACTTTGTACCTTTTCACCCAGACTTACTCTCCTCCTCCTCCGTCCGCTCACAGCAGCTCCAACGCCTCTCCATCAGAGGGAGCCCCCCTGTCAGGAAGCTACGGCTGCACCCCCCAGTCGCTGCCCAAGTTCTGGCACCCATCCCATGAGCTGCTGAGGGATAACGGCTTCACTCAGCAGGGATACCACAAGTACCGCCGACGGTGCCTGAACGGTACAGAGGCAGCTCAGAGTCACACTCACACACTCCGCTGACCAAACCTCGCTCTCTCTCTCTCTCTCTCACACACACACACACACAGATTTTTAAGTAAGTCTCAGAAATGTCAGTATTAAGTTTGCGTTATGTAACTGTCACAGGAACATAAGGCCTATTGAGGCCGTGCAAAATCACTATGGGGGTAAATTACAGTCTATACGTGAGCTGTAATTGCACTGCACCGAAGCCTGATGGATTATGTGTGCTTAATGCCCATTTGCTATGCATACATAAGCTGCTATCTGTGTATGAGTTCATTTTCGTAATACTGTGCATCCATGTTGAGGAGGAATCCAGCCTGTTGAAACGTCTCATTTAGCCCGCAGATGGTTGAAACCGTCATTTAATGTGTTTTCATTTTTGCTATCTGTCATTTCGAAAGAGCCGCTGTCCTCTGTTTCTCCTTTTTTCTTCCAAATGATGAACAACTTAGTTTAAAACACACTTCTCATGTCTCACTTTTGTTGGATAAAACACTAACACTTGACAAAATGTAAAAAATGGCACATTTTTACCTTTATCACTCTACTTTTATATTTATATGTTGGTTTATTGTAATAGGGACAGTGCAGATAAACAAGAAAAACCCATATCGTTAAGGAATAGTGTTAAGAGGAATGACATGTTGACATAATTTGTGAACCCAGTTAATTTAAATTTTAATACGAAAATCACCGTAGTTGCTTCTATTTACTGTTGTTACTGTTTATGTCTTTTTGTTTAATGACATTTATTCAATTATATTGAATATATTATATTGAAAGAAAAAGAAATCAGAACATCATGTATAATTGCACATATTTTTTGACTTTTACTCCATCAACCGCCATCCCATTCTCACCCACATTACCAGGGGTAAATAGAAAAATTATAGCAGTAATAATGATAAATAAATAAAAACACATACACAGGAGACTAGCAGACAACCCTTTACATTATCTCATTTCTCATTATTTGATATTCTTTGACATCTCTTCATCCTTTGTGCAAAAGTGTACAGTTTACAGTGTTACTGTAACTTTAAACTAATTAGACATAAATCTAATGAAGGATATGCCTAATTTTAGAAAAACAGAACCAATAGGGAGATACGAAAATAACTGAATTGATTGATTGAAAGTGATGGTATGTCATGTGATTGGTAGACAGAGTGCATCCACAACAATAGGGACTTTATTTTTATTTTGTTTTTTACCTAGCAACAATTATATTAGGAGTAAATCTGTCCTCGGGCACGTTGGTGATTGAGACGCTGTTTTTCAGAGAGGAAACGGTTGGGGGTTGGCCAGTCTCAGGAGATGAACACCATGTTCAGGTTCTGGTCCTTCTTCCTGAGGGACAACTTCAACAGGAAGATGTACGAAGAGTTCAAACAGTTTGCTGTGGAAGACGCCAAAGAAAACTACAGGTAAAGGTGAACGGGCGCCCAGATTTCTGCATGTTTTTTTTTTATTTATACTGTCCCTTGAGGGCTTGAGTTGCAAGTGCAAAAATTTCCTCATCTTATTCACTGAAACTTAATCAAGTTGTAGCACCAAACAAGACCTTGCAGCATGCAAACAGAGCCCTTCATCACCAATCGCTTCACTCGTGCGCCCTAAAGCGTCTTTCTAATTGGAGCGTTCCCTCGTCTGATCCGAGTTTCTAGGATGAAAAACGTCTCTCTTGCTGGTCTGACTCGGCAGTGACGATGTCTGTGTCTTGCGGCCGCTCTGAACAGCCAAAGGATCTTAACATGCAGTAGAAACAGTGTGTGAACTGGTGGCTGTAATGATTTTACATATATTTTACATATCATTCATGCGTGCAACACAGACATACAGTACACAGAGGTTTTATTTCTGTCCTGTTTACCCAGCCTGCAGCAGCTTTCATGGCTTGGATGTTTTAACAGTTGAATTATTTATCCTGTGCTGCTCTTTCGCTCTTACACTCCCTTCTATTTTTTGGTTGTCATGTCGGTATTAAAGCACACTCTGCTGCTTTACATACTGTAAGTTATATGCAGCAGCAGGTGAGTGACTTGTGCCGCAGGAACAGACAAGCCTGGTTGAAACCGGATCGCTACTGCAGCTTCAGTCACTGAACCTGAACGATTTCTACTTGCTGTATCTTGTTTTGAGTGTATGTTTGCATATACATCCACCAGCATGAAATTCCCACATATGGAGCGCGGGGCGGGGGGCGCAGAGGCCACACCGCCTACTTTAGCCACTAAATGGCCTCTTTGCAGTTCGCTCTCCTCCCTGCAGGAAAGTAGAGCCTGGCAGTGGTCATCATGTGCAGTCTGGTGTGAACGCAGCCAAATTTAAATACAGCAGCTTTTCAGTTTGTACTGTAGTAACACTTTTTTTTTTTTTTAACGAGCATTTGTTTGACTTGGCTCTGCCTTCAACGCCACTGTAAACTAGCACGCCCGTGTACAAATAAACAACAAAACTCCAGATAGTAAACAGTTAGAAATCCTCCCTAACTGATTACATCCTCACACCTCAGGGCGCACAAGCAAACGCACAACAACCAAACCATCAGCTGGAGGAAATTAATCTCACCTGCTGTGTGTCCAGTCAGCTTAGACAAATTGCCTAAAGCTTTACCTGGATTATTTTTATTTATTTATTTATTTATTTTGCGCATGTGTGTTTTAACAAAGAGTGTCAGTCATGGAGGGACGGACTCGGTTTGGTTCAGTTTTCTTGGCCAGCCCCTCTCGGCGGTCCAGCAAAAAATGTTGGTACATTCTGTTCTAGTCTAATCTTTGACTGTGCGTCCACTCTGCTCCACTCTGCTACCCTGATACTTCAGTGTCGGCCTGCCTGCTGTACACCGCAGCTTTTACCTTTTCTTTTTTGTTTTAGCAGATCATGTCATACCAAAAAATTAAAAAAAACATCAGTCTTAAGAGCAAACATAAAACCATGCACTCAAAACAGGAAAGAAAACAAACATAATAGGTAAGAAACAAGTACAAGTTTAGGGAGTCATGATGAATATTCATGCCATATCCATATTAAAAGGCTTGTACTAGTTTTACATTCACGGTGCAGCAGCTTCTTGTCATCAGGCTGCAGCAGAGGGTTAACTGGGGAGGCTGCTAACTCCCAGCAACATTGTTGTTTATGTGCCAGAGGCGCATTCAGACATCTGCCAAGCCCACATTCTTGTCTAAATAAGAAGGCAGTTCGACACTGTGCAGGTTTTTTTTTTTTTTTTTGGAGGGGGGGGGCTCTGTTGTTTTAGGGTGTGTCAAGTGAGCTGACGGTGTGTAACGCCGCCCACAGCTGCTTTACAGCGCTGACACTCCATCAAACCAAAGCGTATCAACTTGTCTGTCCGGTTCCTCTTTGTCACTCAGATTAAAGGCATTTATAAATCATGGAGAACATTTTTTTTCTCATGTTTATAAAAATGTTCTTGTAGCTACAGTTAGGCAGTATGGGCTAATATTTTAAGAATCAACCAACAGTAAAGCAGCTATATGACATGATATCACATCCCACCCGTGAAAATATATTTCCTTTTTAGAAACTTGAAGCAGAAGGCCATTTGTTTACAGGTTTCTAAGAAAAATAAGTTAGTTTAAGTCTGTCTGATAATTTCCTCCTGGTTGTTTCTCCTCACAGGTACGGGCTGGAATGTCTCTTCAGATACTACAGCTACGGTTTGGAGAAGAGATTCAGGTTAGATCTGTTCAAGGACTTTCAGGAAGAGACCCTCAAGGACTATGAGAAAGGTAATCAAGTCCTGCATCTCGTTTTGACACAGGGACCGACACCAGTGGGCCAGTTTTACAGTAAAATCGCAAAAGCTGAAACCAAAATTTAGCTGGTAGCTGGTGGCTGTTACCCAGTTATACTCATGATATGAAACATGCACATTATGAGTCAAGCTTTTTTTTTCAAAAAATCATATCAAATAAACAAATGAAATAAAACAAAGCTATAAAAACAATTTCAATTGGACAGTATGCACAGTACTGATCCATCACGCCCTAATAAAAATACTAATATAGGTCTTCTCCAGCTACTAATTGTAATATTAGTGATATTTGTGCTGCAAAGCCCTCTTGACCTAAATTCATAGTTCAGTTGCCAGAGGCCAAAGCCCCTCTGAGCTGAATGCATAGTCTGTAGAAAGAATAAAAAGGATTATAGTTGGTTTCTCAACCTACAGTGTTTCAACATTGTGAGTGACTCAGTGGAGCAGAATGTGGATTATCAGCGAAGGTTTTATTCTCTTCCAGCTCAGTTGGTTCGATGGAGAGGCAGATCAGAGCAGGGAGAAGCAGAAACGCTGCCTCACATACTAAAAATGTTCAGCGCTCGTGCTTCTTTAAACTCACCAGCCTTCAGAAAATTAACTCTGCTTTTACTGAAATAAACAAACTGTGGTGACTCTGTGGCCTTTGTGGCAGGAAGTACAACCATGGTTTTAACCACTCCACAGAAATACTACTGATTAATCACAGTTACCATAAAACACCTAAAAAAAACACCAACCCTAAAAAACATGGTGGTACGATGGTTAGTACAAGGACTGTAGTAATATTTCACATTACTTATTAAATTAAATATTTGTCTCATTAAAATTTTTAGTATTGCAATGTCATGCAATTTTAATTAACTTTTGCAATTTCTGCTGTATTTTTGGAGATTGGAAATGAGATATTTTAAGTGCAAATTAATTATTCATATTTTAAAAAATATTTTAAGGTTACTTATTAATATTTATTTGTATTAAATTACATGTTTGTCCACTTTTAAAATAAAAAAAATGGCAGCTTTTGCTTTATTGTGTTCATTTATAGATAAGGTAAATAGTTATTCATTTTTAAAAATAATTTAGTAATATTACTTTTTGGGCAATTTAAATTAATTTTTGCATTATTTTGGTAATCAGTAAGAGCCATGGTAAAACCGTGGTAGTGTATGGTTAGGAGTACAGTAATCATATTTTTGATAAACTACCACAGTAAAACTGGGGTTGCCACATACAAACCTACAGGAAAACCTTGTGAACCAAAGTGTAATGAGGCAGGCAGCAACACGTGCAGCTCACACCAGGCCAAAGTCTCACATCCCCCGACTGAAATGTTAATTTGCAAATAATTCAGTTTCCACAAACAGACTCACAGTATCTGCAGAGGAATGCTAAAGCTGCAGTCGCTGTGGGATCTGTTCCTGTGCTGCCACATGGTTTAAATTTCTGTCTGTTTGGATAAACAAATAAAAAAATGATGAACATGCACATGTAATCTCACGTGTTGAACTGAACGGCGTCTAATCTGAGACCAAACACACGGCAGCAGAACCTGTGTCCTGTTTAATATCAGATGATGTTTCAGGCTCCACAGGGGCAGGACTGGTGTCGCTCGGCGTGAAATAAAAAGTGAATGGACAAGAGTTTAGTCACCAAGGTTATAGTTTAGCATTTTGTTTCATTTTGACTTTTTATTTTCAATTTTGGTGTAGCTTCAATAACTTTTTTTAAAGTGGGTTTGCTAGTTTGGTTTAATTTTTATTTTTTGAAAATGCTTCATTTTTAGTAGTTTCATTATTTTTCGTAAAATATGGAGCGAGATTTGTCAGGAGCAAGATTAAAAAAGATCAGAGGAAGTAATAAAAACCCAACAAAACATCAGACTATTCACTTAGGGCAGATGACCAACCAAATAAACTGACACTAAAGAAATATTCACTATAATTCAAGTTTGTTTTAATTAGTTTTGTAAACACACAATACAATTCATTTCATTAGTTTTCGTTAACAGTAATCACCTTAGTGAGCATCTTTAATCTCTTTAATCCGCCAGTCTGTACATCAGGGGAGTAACAGCTCACCTTTTTTTACGGTTTGGTTTGTACGTCAGTTTTTAAGCCGCAGTTTGGCTCGAAAAAACTGAACCGATGCAGGTAAGTTCTTTCTTTTTTCCTCGCTGAAAGTCACAATCAAGAACCGTGAAGTGAAGCCTACGGCGTAAAGACTTGCCGCAGCCCGACTGTACATGACCGTAACCACGCGGCGTTGCTCTCTGTCCTCCTCCCACAGGTCAGCTGTACGGCCTGGAGAAGTTCTGGGCCTTCCTGAAATACTCCAAGATGAAGAACCCGCCCATCGACCCCAAGCTGCAGGAACACCTCGCCAAATTCAAGAACCTGGAAGACTTCAGGGTGGTGGTGAGTGAGGCACATGGCATGTTTTTACTCTGTCGCACCAAAAACCACACGAGGAAACCTGACTGCACCGACCTGTTGGGGATGTAACAGCACACCACACACACACACACACACACACGGTCCAAAAACAACAGTGTGAATGAACTGCCGGCACATGATGATGAACAGCGGCCTGCATGTGCCAAAATTCACTCATTCGAATCAGAATCAGAAATACTTTCTTGATCCTCGAGGTTAACATTGTGTCATTTGCATTTTCTCCATTCACGAGAGAAGAATTAAATTATAAGAAACAGAAAAAGAAATATAAAAAATTATGCCCTCACATATTTGTGCATTAAGTCTAAATATGTGCATTAATCCTAAAAAAAAAAAAATTACAATAAATACAAAAATAAGAAATTGAGCATATGTAGAAAAGTCTACCTATATACACAGGGATATTGCACTGAATAGTTGAAGTCAAGTCTTACAGGTATAAATTACTGCAGAGTTAAATGAGTAAATAAAATAGAATAGATAAAATAGATTTTTTTTTTCTACCATGCAAGGAGTTCTGTTTTGGTCAAATGAGTGAATTCAGACTAACGTTCATCACCTGCCCGGGCAAAATTTGTGGCACGTCAGGATCCGATTCACTCAGAAATCAGTCTCTTGGTTTGTAATCTGTGTGTGTGTGTGTGGTGGCTGATTTTGCCAAGGAACAAAAAGTTTTACAAAGATTAGAGAAGGAGTTTGGCATGTCGTTGGGTTCAACCACACCCACGTTTATTTGCTGTTGGTCTGAGTTTCTGATTTTGAAACTTCATCAAATGTCTGTTTTACTGAGGGGAGAATGTGAGGCCTGTTTTTCCAGCAGAGGTGAAGCTTTCATTTAATGTTTAATGGTGCAGAAAGAAAGAGAAATGAGGGCAAATGTGCATTTCACTCACTCAAGTTTTCACCCCCCCTTGGACTTTCCCACATTTTACATTGTTGTAACATGTGGTTTAAATTGATTATATTGAGCTTTTTACTGTTTAATTAACACAACATGTGTAGTGCTTTGAAGGTGCAAATTACTTTTTGTTGTGAGACAAATGATAAAGACAAAAAAGTAGACATCTGTTGGATGCACAAGTGTCGACTCCCTCCCTGCGTATGAACCACCTCTCACTGCAGTTACAGCAGCAAGCCTTGTGAGGTTTGCCTTCACCAGCTTTGAGCTTCAAGAGTCTGAAAATTTCACCTGTTCCTCTTGGCCGAGTCAGATTGTGATGGAGGACCGTCTGTGAACCACAACTTTCATGTCTCGCCACAGATTCTCATTTGGACTGAGGTCTGGGCCGGTCTGAGATGTTATCATCCCGTGTTTTAACCCACTCCAGTGTAGCTCAGGGTCACTGTCCTGCTGAAATTTAAAGGTTTTCTTCAAAAATCGCCTCGTATTTGGCTCAGTCCTGACCCATTTCCCAGTACCTGCTGATGAAAAGCGTCCAAACTGCATGAAGCTTCCACCACCATGTTTCCCTGTGAGGACGGTGTGTATCCAGGCTGATGTGCCATGTATGACCTGCACCAGTGCCACAAAGTTCAGTTTTATTCCGTTTTGTCCACAATGCACCATAACCACAGTCAAACACGGTGTTGGGCTGTCAATATTCAGACTGGAGGAAAGTTTTTAGAGAATCACTGAACAAGCTCCTCACCGCCGAGTGTCAGAAAGGGTCAGTGTGGTTGCGCTGACCGCATATATTAAATTACACGTGCAAGCAATCATGTTTTTGCACATTTTTATGCAGCTCAAGCACTTTTTTACATCATGCTCACACAATAGCAGCTTACCCTGGTCCATAGCGTATTGTTACTGTGAAAGACCTTTTTCCAGGGCTAAATCTACTAGTGAATTGATTACATAATTAATTGTGTCATTCATTTATCAAGCAGAAAATCACAAACATTGTCCGATCCCAGCTGCTGTAAGATGCTAACATTGTCTTCCTTCTCATTCATGTCTTTATAAAATTAATACTTTGGGTTTTTTCGGGTGCTGGTCAGACTGAGGAAGCAATTTGAAGACATCATTTTGGGCTCTGCTGACTTGCCATGAGACTCTAGCTTTATTTTGACACAATCATGTAAACGAAAAAAATAGTTGATCGATTAATTCAGAGTGGAAAAAAAGATGCGGTGCTACATTTTTCCCTGCAGGACTGTCACTGCCAGGCTCTGTAGAGGAACATGTTTTTATTTTATTGAGGAAAGCAGTGTGTGTTGTTTAATGTGAGGAAGATGAAGCCAAACAAAATGTTTAAATGAATCATGTTTTGAAGTTTGGGGTGAAAGGGAAAGTATTAGTGACCCTGCTGACTGTCTTGTGTGTCTGCAGCCCCCGATGGGAGAGGAGGCCGGCAGGAGGAGACACCACTCGTCCTCGGCCGGGGATGAAGGGAGGCGTCGACGACACCCCTCCAACCCTACCTCAAAGCCCACGCAGGCCTCCAAATCCTCCAGCCCAGCGAGTCAGCCCGCTGCTGCTGCTGCTGCTGCCGCTCCGGTACAGAACACGCCCAAAGACATCGCCCAGAAAGCACCTGCGCCTGCCCAGGCCAAGAAAACTGAGCCTGCAGCCAGGAACGCCAAAAAGGAAAGTGCTGCACCAAATAAATGAAGCTCTCTTCTCTCCGTCTGGCTGCCCGTGGAGAGAAGAGACGCAGAGCGAGAGAGAAAGAGAGGGAGAGAGAAGAGAGAGAGAGGGAGAGAGAGCGGCGAGCTCCGATCACTCCCGTCGGTGACAAACTGTTTAGGTATGAAGAGACTGCGTAGGGTGGTTGACCTCTTAATTTGATTCTTTTATCAGTGCATTTCATTTTAAAGCAAGCGTAGGCAGAGAGCTTGAATGAAGTTATCCTCGCGCTCGACAGCTCTTAACGTTTACAAAAAGAATGCATTCCCTGCATTTTCGCGTTTATTTTTTTCTCAGATGCCAAACACCATCGCTTGATTTCAGCAGGCGGCGCTCGTCGATCTGCACAGTCTGTAAACACGACTCTCGGCCCGCTGAGTCGAGTTTGCCAAGATAAAATATATCCTGCAGAGGGTTTTTGTGCCTTAATCTGATTCACAGGAACGACAGAGTACGTCAGGGGAAAATATCGTTCACACTTTGCATTTGAAAGTTTCCCGCGTAGGAATTAATTTTGGATTTTAACAGAGTGCAAAACCACAAACAGCTTTACTTTGTTAACACGTGAACGCCTTTTCCAGCGGTGCTTTCATCATGACAATCAAGAGACGGACTGATGCTGAGGCTGCTCCTCGGTAACACATGTGCCCAGATGTTTTTATTGTGACTTACTCTCTTAAACTCACCAAGAGTATCGCTGGTTTTTAATTAAAATTTTCAACAACAACAAAAAAAAAGGAAATATAATTTGCAAGTGTCATATTCTGGGAAGCTTTACTTAGGCCACATTTTACACCCAGAGGTAGTATAATTTATTGTTTTATTTTGTTTTATTTTTGTTTTTTGTTTTTTTTTTTCATTTACTTGATTGATGGAATAGTCTTAGGTAATCATTGCAGTTGTTTTAATGGCTTTTGCAGTTGAATATTATAAACAAAAAGGAAATGTTTCAGCTGGAATTGTGGGTGTGAGCTAGCAATACAAAAGTATATTTTAGCTTGAAGTTTATTTCATATCACTATGTTTGAGGCTTGGTGCTGTAGAGCACTTTAATTTGTTAATTGACTTTTCTTCATCAATGGACTTAAAGAGGTTTTAGTGTTGGATTTAAAGAGAAAAAAATGTACATACTATAAAAATAATTTGCTATTCTTTTTTTTTTTCTTTTTGATTTTGAGAACTGATTTGTTTTATTGGTAGTGTGGTTCGAGTGTGTTTTAGAATAAAGCAATGCATGTTAATGCCAGAGTTTCCTGTCTTGAATTGTAAAATGCAAAAAAATATAAAATAACAGTTGATTGTATAAACCTGCTGTGTGTGTGATCTGTTGTGGCAGACTTCCCAGTTTTCTCCTTCCAGGTGAACAAGCCTCCTCCTGCAGTGTCGAGCCTGATCGGCAAGTTTTATTCTGCAAAATGAAGGGGAAAAAAATCTATCGTAGATTTTTGGGGATTTTGTTTTAGCACAAATGGTGCCGGTGAAACATTCAGGTGGTGGGATTGTTGACTTGTGCAGAATGCATGCAGGTGAGAGCTGAGTAGAAGGGAAAAGCCAGCAGATTAAACAGGGCTAGTGGTTTAGATAAAGAGCCAAAACACAATAAAGCACAGGAGCTGATGTCATGGTAATAACAGTGACCTGAGTCTCTTATCACCCAGCAGCCAGAGTCACTCTGATGGCCTCACAAGCCCCTGTCATCCCTTCAAATGACTTCAGTTTAATAAGATGTGATGGGATGCTCACTACAAATTCACATCACATATATTTATAACAGCCGAAACAGGTGGGCAGATTTATTTTAAGTGAATTTTCTTCGCTACATACTCGAGTAAGCAGCAAATGGCTTATTTTGGAAAAGCGCCTGGGTCAAGTGAGGCCACTACGGCTCCCGACGCGTGGACAAAAGTCATAAACGCAGCGCGATCATCACGCATTAAAACAACAGCGGTGGGCGGGGGTGCTGCTGCCTTCATGTCCACCTCGGAAACTACAATCACAAAAAGCGGTATGTAAATACAACTTGTCCCGTGATCAGATTCTAGTATTTTTGAGAGCAGGGATATTAAAAGACAAAATATATGAAGACAAAAATGTGCTTTGTTGGTTTATGTTTGAATTTAAAAATCACGGAGAACAGATGAGCTTTGCGTTGGTGCGGCAGGGGACCTGATCGGTGTTTTCGTTAATATTTTTTATTTGGGGAAAAGAAAACAAGTACAAGTTAAACAATAAAAATCAGATGTTACTTGTAGAGCACTTTTTCATACAACACAATGTGCTTTACATTATAAAAGAATAACTATATATCTCACCGCCAACCGTCCCCTCAAATAAAAAATAAATAATAAAACAGACAAAGGCGATAAAAACAGGAGCTGATGACACGTTATCATAAATCTTATCCAATTTGCAACGAGGAAACACCAGAGGCAGCATTCAGAGCGTGATAAAAATATATTAAAAGGAAACAATCGAGAAAATGAAAGGAAATAGCAAAATGGAAAACATAAAAACAAAACAAAAACAAAAAGTTCAGGCCTAAATATTGCACATTGATTGAATTATGTCGGTTTTTCCTTTTTTTCCTCCCTACGTTGTTATTGTTCATTTCTCCTCAGTCCCTAAACGTCACACCTCCCCACTCGGCGCTTCCCACTCTTCCCCGGTCGTATTTACCCTCGTCGCCGTCGGGCTGTCTGCACTCAGGAGGAGCGCTGCACTGCTCGCACCGACATTCGTGGCGGCACCTGAAGGCAGCACTTGGCTCGGGGCGGGTAGGCGCTATCGTGCAGTATGGCGGACGATGGAGACAGTTCGAGCGGACCAGTGGACACAAACGGCGGGCAGGGAGCCACGGAGGAGTCGGACGGGCTCAGCCTCGGCGGGATGCTGCTGAATATCAGTCTTGTGGTGTCGGTGGCGGCGGTCTGCTACGCGGTTTACCGGCGCTGGGGCAGGCGGCTCGGCGCGGACGCGGCCCAGGGCAGCGAGGCCTCGACACTTCCCAAGATGAGGAGACGTGATTTCACTTTGGAGCAGCTGAGGGAATACGACGGGCTCCAAAACCCCCGCATCCTGATGGCAGTCAACATGAAAGTCTTCGACGTGACCAGCGGGAAAAAGTTTTACGGAAGAGGTAAGGTAAGGGTGGGTGAACAGGTGACAGCTCGCTGGTGAAGCCCCGGTTACCCCCCCTCCGTCCCGGACTAAAATTTGGGCGCAAACCGTTATGGTTAGCTTAGCCGCTGCTTTGTGTTGTGTTGTTGAATGGGATGCTAGCCGCTGTGAGCTAGCATGGCACACGCTTTAATGCTGAACACACACCCCAGTCAGTCACCAAAACACTGTGAGTTTTGTGTTTCCAGTGTGTGGAAAGTTATAGCGGAGTGGTAAAGAAATACTATTGTTAGCCTGCGAGCTAGCTTTAGCGATGCGCTGCCAGCATTGTTGACGTCCCGCACCGGGGTTGCCAGATCTGTGAGACAAAAGCAGCCAAACAGCAACTCAAAACCAGCCCCAAACCCACCCAACCTGGTATAAAAAAGGGCCCCAAAATCAGCCCAATACCAGAACTCAAAATATGCCCATAAAAATCCATATATGTTGCTTTTAAAGTCCAACAGCATTGCTAGAATTGCAAAATGCACTATAATATCTATAAAATAACATCATAAACATTAACCATAACTATAACCATAACCACTTTATTTATATAGCACATTTCGAAAACATAAAAAGTTTATCAAAGTGCTGCACAGTAATTAACAATAAAAGACACAATGGTTAAGAAAATGAGGATTAAAATGAGGATACAGATAAAAACAGGTTTAAAAGAAGATAAGAGTCATACAACAGAAAAAATTTTTTAAAAAAAATTAAAGGCAATTTCCCAGGCAAAGGCAATTGAAAATCATTTCAGCTCACCTGTTAAACTGCTGGCTGTCTCCAACATAAAAAAGAACGGGAAAAAACTCCATGAACTTGAACTGTCCATTTTCTTTTTAGACATGTTGAGATTCCTGGCCCTGGTCCCTGTCATACAGAACTGTATTGAACAAGGCCCGCATCTCTCTGGTGGGCTCAGACTCCTGGCAGCAGATTTCATTAGTCATTCAAAATATAATTCTTTATTCATAGGCATTATTCATCATCTGTATGCCACAGGTCTGCCCAAGCCCAACCCGCGGACAAAATTTTTTACCCGCGGCAACACTTAAAAAGTAGCCCAATTTGGCGGAAAAAACGCGGACTTGGCAACCCTGTCCCGCACCGCACCGCACCGCTTGTTTACACAGACACACACTCCTGCTCTGATCCCAGTCTCCAGCCTTAACTTTTACACCGAGCTTTTCATGTTTACCACCTGTTTGCGCCCAGTTCGTCTTATTGCTAGCCTCACACTGAAAATAACTTCCGAGCTCACGTTACTTTTTATGTTTTTATATTTTTACAGCAGCACAGCAGGGGGTCTCCAACCTCATTTTCATGCCAGAGCTACTTTGGAAAAAAAAAATGCAAGTGTCCCGGAGCTGCTCGTGTTGTTGTATTACTTGCATTTATTCAGCTTCTTGATGAATGGATTTTAAAGCCATGCGAGGTGAATGCAGCACTTGTGTTTGCATGTGTCAAAGGTTATCTAATGCCCACATTTTGCACTGGAGAAAACGTCAAAAGGTGTGTGATATGTGTTTTCTGAATCCAGGTATCTGCATCACATATCAAAACATCTTGAAGTCACAAAAAAGTCATAGGAGAATTAGTTTACTTGCTCATGTATGATTTATTTATGACAGATAGCTTCCCTTCACATGTCAAATGTTCATCATTTTACAGTCCACGTGTGTGTGATAAGTGCATTCACACATTTAGATTGCCACTTATGTTCTCTCTCATACAGTCATTACAATGTGAGTCTGTCAGCCTTGTTGTGAATTTAGGTTTTGTGACATTCATATGGGAAGAAGCTGCTTCACAGAGGAATGTGGAGCCAGACGAGGCTTATACTTTCAGAGCTGCTCAGTGGATGTGCTTATAGTTTTGTAGTTAAACATGTTGTGTGTTTGCTTGGATTGAAATGAGGAGGAGCGTCCAAAGTGTGTTCACATGGACATGCTGATTTCTCTTTTCCTCTTTTTGTACATATTGATTTTAAAACGTTTTGATGAGCTGCTCAGAAACAGGTGGTGAGCCACCAGTAGCTCACGAGTGACTCGCTGGAGACCCCTGCGTTAGAGGGTTATGCTATCCGTTCAGCAGCATAAGGCGTTTGTATTTTCAAAGAGCGAGGCTGGCCTGCTTGCCAACATTTTCTCTGAGCTGGCTGACCCGCCCATCAACTCTGTCACAGCCTGTAATTATAATCGGAATAAAACACACGGCACTCTCATGTTTTATTGTTTTATTTGCATCTTTTGTTTTATTTCAATTTTTAGCCTTTTCTTTTTAATTCCACCCTGTGCTGTGTTTTATTCTTTTTAATGTTTTATTTAATGTGTTTTCAAATGTTCTTTTTATTGTGAAGCACTTTGAGCTGCAATTCTTGTATGAAAGGTGCTATACAAATAAAGTTTTATTGTTATTATTATTGTGTCTCATCTGCTGTTGAACACATCCGGCAGCAAGTGCGAGTAGGCCTGCGTCACACTAATCAAGACAGGTTATAACAGATAATAACAGCAGGTAGTTTTGGAGCTTTATCGACGGCTCTGCGGCTTGCTGAGAATATCTTAAAACTGGTGAGGTGTACAAACCCAAGAGCAAATCTAATCTCACAAGGTTTCAGGACATGATAAGACTCTCTTGCTTCATGGAGTCCTTAAGGGCAAGTCGAACGCCCGGCTTGAAGTTTTGCTCTGTTTTCTGTTGCACAACTGAAAAAAAAAACAAAAAAAAAATAGAAAAACAAAACCAGAGGGCCTGTTGAGTCTGCTGCACATGCTGATCAGATGATGCATGTCTTCTGGAATATGACAGAAGAGTTAAAGGAGGGCATGAATGTGGGAACAATCAGGGCTGGAAAGTAACTTCAGCTTGTACTTTTCTAGCCTGTTGCCTTTGTTTTGTTTTGTTTACAGTAACTTCTGGCTTCAAGATGATGTCTGGTTATCTGTGAAAGCGGAAAACGGTAGATAAACTTGTGGCTGTGTAATTTGTATCTTGCTGAAAACTGCTCTGCCACAGACTTTGCTGCTTCACTGGTACCGTTGTGGTTATTTATTTATTTATTTATTTTTTCCTCTTGCAGATGGTCCTTATGGCATTTTCGCAGGCCGGGATGCTTCAAGAGGCCTGGCAACCTTCTGCCTGGAGAAGGACGCCCTGAGGGACGAATATGATGACCTGTCAGACCTCAACGCTGTACAGATGGAGAGCGTGAGAGAATGGGAGATGCAGTTCATGGGTACGACGGCTTCCTTTTTTTCTTTATTCTGCCCGTGAAAAGCTTCCTCAGATGTCGGTTCAGCTCACATTTCACTGACACATCTGCCATATTTATCATCTGTCCCAGAATGCCTCTGCACCTCTGCTCTCCCTCGGTCCACGCGGAGGGTCCAAACCACCGGCTAGATCAAGGACAGACTTACCTTCATATTTGCACTAAGCACCCGATAAACCCCGACAAGAACAGCCACTGCTTTTATTTGTCAGGAGTTGTAACATCATTATTGCTCTATTTATAACGCCATTGTAGTATGCAGTGAGACCAGGGCTATTTTTGATACTGTTAACAATATTTATGTCAGCCAGAATCACACCACCTCCTCCAAATTTGCCTTTTATCCAGATGAGATGCATCAACAAAACATTGTAATTTGATTTATTTTCCCACAAAAAGCAGTCTGTGCTCAGAAATGATTTTACTGTAATATCCAACCAGAAAGAGGTTTTGGTGTTGTGATACGCACAAGCATCAAATTGGCAACGGTGACGGACGTGAAACCTGAACTGACCATGGTCTGCAGCCACGGCACCTGCTAGAAAACAGTTTTAAAGAGGAAACATTTAAGCTGGAGCGAGCCACTTCAGAGTTTTATGTTCAGTTTGGGAAATGTGTTGCAGCGTGAAACCTGCCAGTCAGTATCCTCCAGTTCTCCTCAAAATGTGATTATTATGCAAGTCAAATATTTTGTGACTAAAAATAGTACTCTGACATCTATTTTACCTCACAGCTTTATTAAAAAAAGAGAAGAAAAGAAAACACAGGTGTCATTTTGGAAAGAAACAAGCCACTAGACACTTGTCGCCCCAAAAGAAAAAAAGTAATGTAAAATACAATTTGCGTACATATAATTTATCAAAACAATACATTTAAGGCAGCATTAGCCATTTTTGCAAGTTGGCAGCAACAACTGGCAACAAAAATTGTGATTGTCCGAAAAAAGTTGAACTTGAACCAGAAATCCTGCAAGGCGGCGTCAGCAAACAGCACACAGCAGCTCCGGACAGCTCTGTGATGCTTTTGTACCACAGAAAGTATCAGAGGTGGAGGGGAAAACAGATTCACTTAGGCATCAAGATCTTTTTTTTTTTGTTGTTGTTCCTGCATAGATGCCGTGTCATGCCATGTTGTGCTAAGGGGGCTAAATATCACTGCAAAGTTAGGCTAAATGTTGGCGAGCGAAAAATCTGTCATGGCCTTTTCCAGCGTTGTCCCTTGACCTCTGACCTCCAGATCTCTGAATGAAAATGGGTTCTCTGGGCAGCCACGGCTCTCCCCTTTGCAGACGTGCCCACCTTCTGCTAATCCCATGCAGTTTAGGCCACAAACCCTGCAGTCCACACGTGTTCTTGTAGCCTGTTGTAAAATGGTGTGTTTGTGCAGACTGGGGCCTAAACAGTCTTGGAGCTGCATCAGTTGGCTTTGACTGGAAAGCTGAGACTCTTGTGGATTCAATGAGCCACATTTGATTCATGTGTGATGATGCTGGCCCCCATAGCAGCCATTTCACTGGAGTCAGAGCATTTTGTCAAACCGGACGTCGCTGTATAAAATGACCTATAGTGACCTCTAGGAGAAGATAGATAGATAGATAGATACTTTATTCATCCCGAAGGAAATTCACAGTTTCCAGCAGTATCCACAGAGTACAAGATTAAGTAAATCAAAAATAAAGAATAAGTAAATCAAAAATAAAGAATAAAGAATAAAGATGACCCTCGAGATCTAAAGATCTAAGTACCAATGTGCAAAAAAACAATGTGCAAAAAACCAATAAAACCACAGCCTCGTGAAACTTCGTAGACACAAACTAGAGATCAAGGCCGTTCAGAGGATGTCTGGTTTTCCAGGTAGACTGTCAATATGGGGGAGTTTATGAGCAATTTCCAGAACTGAGGATAATTTGAAAAACAAAATCACAGTAAAGTGTAATATCGAATTACAATACTTCAGAAACACAGCACATATCCAACGAACATTCGAGTCTTGTTTAGTGCAACTTTGAACATTTCCCTGAAATCGCCTGATACCGTATTTCACCAATTAATCGCCCGGCCGCAAATAGCCGCCTGGTTCTTATAAACACCTGGGGTCTGCACCCGTTTTGCGTATTAAACGCCCACCCGAATAACCGCTGGGGCGATTGTTTGCATTATATTGAGGTAACCCAAAATAAGGCTATTCACCTTATTTTTGCAGAAGTAAACACTTAGCCGCACAATAACTGTGCGGCACTTCCGTTTTCTGTCAAAATAAGAGAGCTAGCTAACGTTAGGAAAAAAAGGGGGGGGGGGGGGGGTTTCCAGCAGGTTCCCCACTAATGTGTCATTTTTTAAACTTCTTCCAGAAAAATACGATTACGTCGGGAGGCTGCTGAAGCCGGGAGACGAGCCGTCGGAGTACACGGACGAGGAGGACATCAAGGACCACCTGAAGCACGACTGAGCTGTTCCATCAAACCGACCAAAGCCTGGAACCCAAACAGCTGCAACAGACCGCCCCCAACGCCCCAAACCTCCTCTTGCTCCTCCTCCTCATCCCCTCGCCCGTCCCCCTTTACCTCCTGAATCTGTCCGGTGTGGTGGCTGTTGCTGCAGGGTAGGACTCCGTCTGTCACGCCCAGCCCTCCCTCCCTCTTCATCCTGAGATTCCCACCAACAGAACGACTGAGAAACTGGACGGGGCTTTTAACGGCAGCGACACGTCTGGGTGGGGGCGGGGTGGGGGGTGGCGGGTTGGTTGTGCTATTAGATGTATTTGTAAAGGAAACAAAACTACAAAATATTTTAGTCGTCGTTTCGGAAGGGGGGGGAGTGCGCCCCGTTGGTGGAGGTCGGAGGGTCTCGGCAGTCAGGAACGCATTGGTCAACGATGTTCAGTGGCGTGGGAAGGGGAAACACATTTCTCTCTTTTCTTTGTTTTTGTTTTGTTTTTATTATTTTTTTTCTTTTGGTCTAGCCACCTCACAGCTGAACTGCTTTAGCTTTGGAAAGCTTATCAATCAATCGTTTGTTCTTGTTAAGGAAAAAAAATCTTCTTTTCCCCCGCCTGTTGAGAGGGCAGCACTGTGGCCTAACCAAAGGCAATGGGAGGGGTGTTGCATTTTCCTGTTGTGTTTTGTAGTGTATGCACTACTAGTTCTCTTCGTTTGTCACCATGTGATTGTATTTGTTGAGTAGCGTAGTGGGAGGGTGTTCGGGAGGTCAGGGGGGTGGGATAGAAGCGGGTCGGGTGGGCTGGCGGGTGGGTGGCTGGGGGGTCAAAGGTCCTTGCCATATGAAACCTATTTTGAATCACTTCAGACAGACTGTATCAGTGATTGGGAATACAAAGGGAAGGTGATAAGGCAGTTTCTAATCAATCGACTCAATTGTTTACATGCCTCACAAGCCAGCTGCAAGTCTGTAGATTCCCCCGAAAATGGTCAAAAGTATTAATTGTGCCTTATTTTGTTTGTCGTACACAACCTAAGTCCTGACCAGTCTGACAGGAAAGCGGACGGCGGGCGGCGGCTCGGTCGGAGAGCGGCCGCCCCCCGAGGGTTTAGCGCCCGGTGGTTTCTGAGACTCGGTCCCCCCGACTTAAAGAAGGCATGCGTTCTGTCAGTCCTCCACACAGACTGTAATATCTCCCCACTTCACAACTTTGTAAATAGACCGTATGAAGTACTCAGTGTTACTGCCATATTTATGTAGTTGATGAACTCCATATATAAATGCTATGTCGTATTGGCCAAAACCCCCATGTTTTTTGTTTGTTTTTTTTCTTTCAGTTTTTGAACTTCTTTTAAACGTGGGTGAATTTCAAAACGGAGCGTTGCAAAGTGCTGCTGGGTGGGATCGGGATCTGTCCTCTGCGAATTATGGGAGAGATGTTGCTTATCCTGTAAATATATCTATCATTTTATTAAAGCATGTGCAACAAAGTGAGCTATGCCGAATTCCCACCACGTCATGTATTTAAATGTTGGGTGTGTGTGTGTGTGTCTGCGCGACAGAGGCAGGAAGGGATTTGTTCATGCATAATAAATTGATTTGGTTAATAATTCAAGATGTCTGACATTTTGTTTACTTGCAGAATCAGTAAATTTAGATCAGTTCAACAGAAAAGACAGTGTTGCATAATATATTCCACAGTTCATCCAAATGTTAAGGTTTTTTTTGTGTGTGTGTGTTTTTTTTTTTTTTTTTTTTTTGCTACAGGACTGTTTGCTCAAGCAATTTTAATTAATAAAAGAACGTACGGGCAGTGATGTAGCATTCACAATTTGACAAAGCTCTCATTTTCATGAAAATTACATCAGATGGATCTATCTCACAACTGGAAGAGTGCTGATCTCCACCAGGTGTGTTGTCTTACTTTGGAGTGCAAATCTCGACAGTAACAATCTCAAAAGCAATGAAAAATGTCAGTTTCAAAGTGAAAATGCAACATTATCTGTTAGTGTGTGTATCTGTCTGCAGCAAATCTATCAGCTTAATATTTTTTGTGCACATTTATGACTGTATGATCAACTTCTTGTGGCTCCAGCGATTCAAAACTTCTGAAAAACCTGTTTTAGACAATCATTTGCTAAATCCTCAGCTGGTGTCCGAACACTGGAGAAGGGGAGGTACGCAGGCAGTGCGTCCGGATTTTCCCTTCTCCCAGTGGGCGAAAAAAGGGGATGCTTTTTCAGAACACTCACACACACACACACACACACACACACACAGATACACATGAATGCACAAGAATAAACACGTGATCCCCTCCAGGCTGCCACCTGACTGGAATAATAATATCTAATAAACTTGCAGAGATGCACCAATATGTTGGCAGACTATTAATGTGGGCTGATACCAGCATTGAAAACTAAAAAGTATGGGTCCAATATCATTTTTAATGTCCGAATTTGGCCAGTTGTGGAGTCAAGATTTTTTTGAACTTTTCTCTAAGAATGTCACTTTTCTACAGAATAAAACTAACATGAACTTTAGCTTAAGGGGAAAAAAAACTTCCCTGAAATTCTGATGTTATTTCACTTCTTCCCGTAGCGGTTAGCACGGCAGCGGCACTATTTTCCTCTCATGGTTACTGAGTGCTGGATGCTCCACACGCTAACCGTTAGCCTCCTTCCCCCCAGCTAATATTCTTAAAAATAACCGCTTTAATCCACTCGAAGACAGTTTAACATCACTTTACATGTTTTTTTTTTTTTTTTTTTTTTTACGGAAACTAAACTGTACACATCACCGAGTGAACATGGATGATAGTTTTGCTCAAATTTCTGTTTGAAACTGAACTCGGTGTTCGCAACATCCAGAAAGATCCGGTAACTTCTGCACCTCCTGTATCCCTCCGCCAGAGGAGCAGGAGCCAACGCAGCGACAGAGGGAGTTTACTTGAGTTTGTTATCATTTGTTTTTACTTATTTAACACGTCGGCATGTCTGAGGACAAAAATAACTTCCTCAGGAGAACTAAAAGAGTATTGATGCAAGCTGCTTATTTTCATACATTTCCCCAACCTTTCACACCACTGCAGGCCACTGTAGAAACAGGGCCAGCACAGAGAGCTTTTTTTTGTTTGTTTGTTTGTTTTAAATCAGTCAATGTTTTTTAATGCCATTTCAGGCTGTAAAATTCTGCTACACATCATCAAACTTAAATTTTGCTCATTTGTGTATTGAACAATTTGAGTGGAATGATTAAGAATATTAGCCGGGGGGTAGGCGGCTAATGGTTAGCACTAACAGGAATAACACTTTTTTTTCCAAAATGGGTGAACTATCCCTTTAAGACAGGCCTTTTTTTAAAAGCATAACTTGTTTTGCACCTCAATATTTACTCCAACTTTTACAATAATGCATATTGATCATCAGTAGTGGCGTTTCCAGGTGGTGAAGGATCAATATCAGTGCATCCATATAAACCTGATTTCCTTCACATATAATTCCTCTGAATGCAGCTGCTCTGCTCTACAGTAAACTAATTATAGCATGACAGGGATTTAGAAGAGGGTCTAATTAACCGGATAAAAAGATGGTTGATGAGCAGAGGAGAGTTAAAAAAATGGATTTGGTGCAAATTCATGAGAAGAACCTGTTGCAGCCTTTATAAAGAGTTTTGG
Organism: Myripristis murdjan; assembly: GCF_902150065.1. Taxonomy (NCBI): domain Eukaryota; kingdom Metazoa; phylum Chordata; class Actinopteri; order Holocentriformes; family Holocentridae; genus Myripristis; species Myripristis murdjan. The sequence goes on from NC_044001.1 coordinate 5,184,697, forward strand.
ATCTCCATAATGAGAGTGTTTAAGCCTTAATTTAAGGATTTTATCTATTTGCGTCATTTACATACACAGGCACAACACGGCTTGACATAAATTCACAGAATGCAGCATATCATTCATATCATTTGTATTAAGGTCCTTTATGAGGAAAGGCTAAACTTAACTTTCTACTGAAAATAAATAAATGAATAAATTAGATTTGTTAATATCAGCGGCTGTTTGCCTCTAATTACCACCGGATGTCAGTTTTATCATTTTTACCACCACATTACTGCGCGTGGCTTTGCAAGGCGCATGACTTTTTTAATATTATTATTTATTATAATTTCCAATGTATTGGGAACTTCCAAAATTTAAATTGCTAATACAGGCTGCAGTACACACACGCACACCAACACACACACAAACACAAACAAAGAAAAATCCCCTGTAATGTGTGAAACCATGTGCATTCAGAGTGAAGCTGCAGCTCAACAGCGCCGCCACTGCCACTGAACCAGGAACTACACAGACTAGAATGAAGTGTGTGTGTGTGTGTGTGTGTGTGTGTGTGTGTGTGTGTGTGTGTGTGTGTGTGTGTGTGTGTGTGTGTGTGTGTGTGTGTGTGTGTGTGTGTGCAAGTACAAACTGTTACCGCTCGGAAGGCGCAGCGGAGCGGCGGCTGGCTGCAGGCTGAGCGGACGGCCGGAGCGACTCCTGCGGGGTTTGGCTGCTCATGAGCCCGGCGACCATTTCAGGGAGTCCAGCCTGAGTTCAGCTGCACACCTCCGACATTTTGGCTGTTTGCTTGTTTTTCCAAATTTCACCCAACCGGACCCTGCAGCTCTCCGGTCCCTCTCGGCGTGTCGGCATCAGTCCGGGTGAGTGAGAGGCCTCAGCGGGCAGCTTCACCAACACGCACCGCCTCGTCAAAAACAACCGACCTGAGCCAGAAACCTGCTCCTACAGCAAGTTGCATGCATCCCTGCAAAGCATTCCTCATGCACCAGCAGCTGAGCTTAAGTTTGATTTAATTTATTTTAATTTTTGACTGTAATTTTGATTTTTTTCTTTATCCCCTCTGCAGAGCTGGAATAATGGCAGAGCATCTTTCCCAGAGTGAGCTGGACTACCCGTTTAAACTTCTGGAGTATTTTAATGGCTTCAGGGTGTCCAAGGTTACACTTTTGGCTTTTACTCATGGGATGCATATTTTACATCAAGAGATAATGTGCAGCATCCTCTCTGAGCTCCAATCCAGAGATGCTGATCTGCTTTTGTTGCATCCCTGCAGGTGATCTTCTCAGCCTGTGAGCTGGGGGTCTTTGACCTCCTGCTAAAAGCCCAGAGGCCCCTGAGTGCAGAGCATGTGGCCCGGGAGCTGAGCACCAGCGTGGACGGCATGGAGAGGCTGCTGGACGTCCTGGTGGGCATCGAGATCCTGGAGGTGGAGACGGTGGACGGGACAGGTGAGCTGGAACAGATTTACCTGCAGTAGATATTTCAATATAAACCATGCATCGTCTTTCAGTCCATAAACATCAAGGATATTGAGTTATCATGATGCACGGTTCTGCTGCATGCATTGATGATATTTCTAAATTTCTACATGCGTGCAAATCCTAATATAGTTCTCTCAAAATGAAAATCTACAACAAATTGATGAGTGTTAATTGAACATTTGTTTTATGTTCCCCTGCAGTTCAACCCAGTGAATATCAAACTGATTGCATTAATGAGATTTTGCAGATCTCATAATATTTTATGATTATTATGATATGAATTTGTCTGTGTTGCTCAGCTCATCTCTGATAAATGGGATTTTTATTTCACAGTCACAATAGTAAACTGCCACATATACAGTGCATATGTAGTGCATATAGCTGCTGGAAATGGGAAAACAAATGAAGTCTTGTTTATTTCTAGGATGAAGTTTGAGAAACCCTGAAAAAAGTATGTTGTCCATGTCTTTATCAGTGCAAATTATTTTAAAAAGTGTTATTGTTCTGTGAAGATGATTAGGGAACAGAAATGAAAGATACTCCCTCCTGCCTGATGTGTGGCTCCCTCTTCTAAATTTACACAACTACTGACAACACCACTACAGATTTGCGTATCGTTTTAGCAGAAACAAACTGAAACAAGCGACTGATTTGGGAACGCAGGGCGAGAATTATTGTATTTTCCACATCCAGCAGTGCAGGAGAATACATGCTGCTTCTGACCTTTCATGATATTATGACAGAATATTATTCAGAATATCAGAAATTACTGCAGAATATCAACAATCAGCTCTAGAGTGGAGGAATCATGCAATTGCGGCACCCAGATCTGTTGTAACTGGGTGCCTTTGTGTTCAGAAATGACTGAATTGAATAACCTTTATGTGTTTAGATGATGCTTGTTCAGGGCAACTTTCATGGAAAATGAATGAAAATGCCCAAAATACAACAAGCTTAACTTCTTAAATCTTCAGATTTATGTAACTATTTTTTAGAAGTGCACCCAGACTTGCTTACTAAATAATTCCTGTGGCCAAAAACAGATTATGCAAGAAAAAAAAAAGTCATTGGAAGAAAGAAAAGTCACAGCGTTTGAGCAAACTGTTTCCTAGGGGCTGTTTTCCCTTTTTCATTTTATCATTTGTGTGTGTGTGTGTGTGTGTGTGTGTGTGTGTGTCGCAGCCGGTGCCACAATGAATTTCCCTCTGAGAAGCTCACAATGCATTTAACACAAGTGTGTTTTAGTCCTGTACAGCAGCTCTGACGTGGCGAACCTTTACCTGGCCAAAGGCAGCGCCAAGTCTCTGCACGACATGATCATCTACCAGTCCCAGACCATCTACCCGCTGTGGAGCAACATGGTGGAGGCTGTGAGGTCAGTGGCTCGCACAGGGAAATCACAGGCCTGAGTACGAGCGTGCAGAGAGATTTCCACAGTGTGCAGGATCTGATGTAACTCTCCCCCTGTCATGTTAAATTAGGGCGAGCACCAGTGCCGAAACTTGGCTCGGGTGCTCGAGGCTCAGAGCGGCGCTGACATTTGGGGTTATCAGGCGGTCATCACTCATCGTAGATGTTCGGCTGAATTTTGCTGCACATTTAGGAGGCCGGGCGGTGAAATGGAGGCTTGTCTCGGCTCATAACACCTCCCCTCATGAATTTCTTAGCAGATTGCGCAGACTTAATTATGCAAACACGTTCCATCGGTTGTGTTTATTTAAAGGCTTAGCTGATGAGGACTGATATGACAGCTGTTGATAAAAAAAAAAAAAAAAATCTGCTGTAAGTCGCTTTGCACAAAAGCATCTGCTAATTGACATGTAATGAGTTACACCTGCGAAGACGGAGTCAAAAAACCGGTTTGTCTGCCTCAGTGAAGTTAAAGGGAAACTCAGTGAAAAGGGCAAGAGGTAAGAGAGGAGGCAGAGCGATTAAAAAGGGAGATATTCCACCCACAAGAATACATGAGGCCACCTCCAGGGGGCGACCTTTAGCGCTCAAATGCACTGTAGTTGTGAAGTGAGCGGCCAGCGTTAGGGAAGTACAAATCCTGTTCGTTTTTCCAAATACAGCATTCATCAGAGCATTTCCAACACTTGGATGGAGGTGAAACTCTCCCGGTTTAATCGTTGCTTTCTTCGCTAAAAGAAAGTCAGAGCACAACGCTGTGGGTACGAGGTCCCATGGTGCATTGCCTCGAGAAACAGCCAATCACTGAGCTTCAAACTCTGCTGCTGGCTGCTCAGGCCGAGCTGTGGAGCTTTGAGTGTTATATTATAGTACTGAATATATCTAAGGATGTCTTGTGGCTTTAGCTGGCATCTTCACCATGGTAACAGTCGATGAGGCTGATGGATGTTGTAGTATTTGACATTTGAAACATTTATTCATTTATTTATGCAGGACAGGAGTCAGTGTTGAGTTGTATTGCTATTATAATAAAACGTAGAACCAGTGGCTCTAGATAGGTAGATAGCTCGATAGATAGATAGATAGATAGATAGAATGGCAGAAAATTGCCCAATCCAGGTGTGCAAAGCGCAAAAAGACCCAAATTACTGCCAAAGATCCTTCAGCTAAGTCCTGAGTAAAGGCTCTGAATACTTACGTCAGTGTGATATTCATCATTATGGGATACCGAATGTAAATAAATGAGAGAAAAAATGAATTTAAACGCAACATATCAAAAGTGAAAAAAGTGAAGGGGGTGTGCATACTTTGAGTGCACCATAATTCAAAATCACTTTTCAGCTTTATTGATAAATTTTATAATTGTGTAACAGGGCAGAATTGCAAAGAGTAGATAAAAAGCCCATCAAGATATCTTTGTTTTGCATTCATTAATATAATTGCCTAACCAGTTTGTTATATGCAGTTTCTTAACTTTATTTTTCATTCATTCATTCATTCTTAGTTTTAAGTCGACCAGTTTGGTTTTGTTGCATTTGTAGAGTTAAAAATAAAATGTAAAATTGGTAACAGTATATTTTAAATGGTTGCTTATCAAAATCTAAATTAAATTCACATATATTCATTGATAAAGAGCCCCCTGCATCCGTTCAAGCAGCAGCTGACTGTCGTTTTCCTCGACGCAGGGAGGGAAAGAACCAGAACGAAAAGACCTTTGGCCTCCCGGCTGAGGATATTTTCCAGGCCATTTACAGGTCGGTGTCGGTTCTGCTGCTTCAGGCGCACATTCATACGGTTTCCCATCGTCACTCAGACGGGAACATGAGTGTTTTTTTAAGCTTTGCTGCGTTGTGCAATGTGCCGCTCAGGTCGGAGGAGGAGATGCTGAAGTTCATGGGTCTGATGAATTCCTCGTGGGTTCTGGACGGACACGACATCGTGACGGCGTTCAACCTCTCCTGCTTTAAGAACATCGTGGATCTTGGAGGTGAGCCGGTGCTGTTATGCTTCTCATAAATATGTTTAAAGGAATACTCCAGCGTTTTGGGAAGAATCCCCTTTTTCTAATTTATCCAGACTGAGACAAGATGTTTGATACCATTTTCTCCTCTGTGCGTCCAGTGGTTCAGTTCCTATGGGTAGCATTTTGTGTTAGCTTAGCATAAAGACTTGAAGTCTATGGGAGTCGTTAGCCTTCTCCTAAAATGACTCATCTTTTTTTTCTTTAATTCTAAGACGTGTATTTCAAATCCACATGATCCACTGTGTACAGGGACGGTTTTTGCTATGGGCAATGTGGGCAACCGCCCAGGGCGCAATCTACTTGGGGGCGCACAAGCGCCGTCCAAAAAAAAAAAAAAAAAAAGTGCGTCCGCAAAAAAAAAAAAAAAAACGTTTCTAGACTAATATCGCTCATTTCCATGTCAAGTTGGTGCAGTGGGCGCTAAGGCGCCCCTACTATCATGTCAACTTGCTGCTGAGAGTCATGTACACAGGTCGTGTGTGTCAGAAGAAAAGGCAAGGGGGAGGGGGGCGCGGGGGATCAACTTGCGACTGCAGAGGCTGTGCGCAGGTTGTGAGTCTCAGGAAAAGCAAAGGGGAGGGGGGCGGGGGATAGACTAACCTCTGATATTTTTTTTTTTTTTTTTTTTTTTTTTGGTTTTTAGTTTTGCTGAACTAGCAACTATTAGAATTTTAGGCATCATGTCATGGAATTAATTTCACCCATAGGCTAGTTTGTGTTTGCAACACAACAAGTGCAAGTTCACATTGGCCTGTTAGTCTGTGGATTTGGTAAACAATACATCCTGACTGTGGAATTTTTAATTTTTTTTGCTATACGTGGGTCTATGGTAACCTAAATAACTTCCTATACACTGACATGACATTTTGTAAGCTATATGTGATATAGCTTTATGAGTAATTTCTAGTGTGTTTTTCTTAGTTAATAGGATGTTAACAAATGATAGGCCTGATGTGGTGGGGGTGGGGGGTGCGGGACGGTTCGCCCAGGGCGCAAAACTAGCCAGGACCGCCTCTGACTGTGTACATAAGACAGCTTCCAAGTTGCTGTAAGGTTTATTTTTTCACTTTGACTGAGCTAGGCTAATGACTCCCATAGATTTCAAGTCTTTATGCTAAGCTAACACGAAATGCTACCCATAGGAACCAAACCACTGGACGCACAGAGGTGAAAATGACATCGAACATCTCGTCTCGGTCTGGGGAAGTCAGGAAAAGAGGATTTTGCCCAAAAAATATTCCTTTAATGGAAAGAACCAGTGTCTTCAACATCCTGACCTAAAACAGTTCAGCCCTGGCTGTTCAATAAAGAATTATTTAAAAAAAGACACAGAGCTTGTTTAAAAAAAAACAAACTGATCTTTTTTTTCTTACCTTTTGCTTTTTTTTTTTTTTTTGAAAAAAGTGGACAATTAGGGAATAGATCTATAGAAAGAGTATGACAAGAAAGCAGGTATAAGGAGTACATTAAAAGTACAGGTGCTATATATAAATATGAAAGTAAAAAGAAAATGGATTTTTTTTTCATACTGTATGCAGCTGCTTGTGTGTGTGAATGTGACTGATTCCACTGGAGATCAATATTACAAAAAGACAAAAAAAAAAAAAAATACAGAGTTGGAGAATATTACATTGGGCTGTGGGTGTTTATCATTTAAAATAAAATTTAATCAGAATTTATCTATCAGAACAATATTGCAGGGAGAAAAAAGCAGAAACAGCTGTAGGAGTGTGACAGAGTGACTTGAACAGAATGTGGATATCTGTTTATTTCTTGCCATATAAATATTATAGTTGAGTTATAAGAACTGTGGAAGCATTGTGGCTCACAGTGTTTGTTTTAGTTTACACATGAATTATCTGTGCATCCGGGTGAATCCAGCACAGGTTGCAGCAGGGCTTTTTTTTTTTTTTTTTTTTTAGATTTGAAGTGGATGAACTTCCATCAGCCTGTAAGTAATGATCCGGTCAGCGCAGGAGGTTTGGTTCTGGGGTTCAGGTGGCAAGACGCCGAAAATCCTGTCAGACTGTTAACCGAGACGTTTGTCCAAGAAGTCGCCCCGCTCTTGTTGTTTTCACGCTGAAGTGTAAACGTGTTGCTGTGCTGACTCGGCTCTTTCCCAGGATGCTCTGGGGCTCTGGCGCGCGAGGTGGCGAAGGCGTACCCCTCCTCCTCGGTGACGGTGTTTGACCTCCCGCAGGTGGTGGAGACGGCCCAGAAGCATTTCTCTGAGGAGGACGACACCATTGTGTTTCAAGCTGGTGAGAGCTTTGTGTTCACTTAACCAAAAAAAAAAAACAAAAGACAGATTTTCCTTTCTGCAAAACGCCCAGCATCGCGGTTTCAGACCATCAGTTTACAGGAAAATGTTGTAGCTGTAGAGAATTAAAGTAAACGCCTCATGCGGTTCCAGAAACAGGATTTGATGCCACGTGTGTCTGTATTTTGCTGAGATCTCCCTTATTATTGTTGTTGCCGTGCTCTGTGCTCTGAGCTGTGTGTGGCGTTGTGTGTGAGGGTCGGGCTGTGAACTCGATGTTTGATGTGCAGGAGATTTCTTCAGCGGCGAGATCCCCCCCGCCGACCTCTACATCCTGGCGAGGATCATTCACGACTGGAACGAGGAGAAGTGCCTGAATCTGCTGAGGAAGATCTATGACAGCTGCCAGCCAGGTGAGAGTGTGTGTGTATGTCTGTGTGTGTGTCTGAACCTTTTTATTTTTTACATTTTTTAAAAATTTTTTGGTCATATATGGGATTTCTGGCAGCGATGATGATGATGTCTTCTCCTCACTTCAGAAAAGCCCAGAAAAGCAGGCACATCCAGAAATAAAAATAGGTGCTGTGCAGGACATAAATAAATAAATAAATAAATAAATAAATAAATGAATAAATAAATAAATAAAATAAAATAAAATAAAATAAAATAAAATAAAATAAAATAATACATAACTGAATAAACGAAATAAATAATAAAATACATAACTAAATAAAATAAATACTTAACTAAACAAATAAAATAAAATAAATTAATACATAACTAAATTGAATTAAATTAAATTAAAACATAACTAAATAAATTAAATTAAATTGATAAATAACTAAATTAAATTTAGTTAAATTAATACATAACTTTATGTTATTGTGAATATGTGTTGGTATTTAAGGGTGTGAATTTGAAGACGAGCACACACTTCAAATGTCATGACACCACAGCAGCTCAGTGGTAATAAATTACCAGCCTTGGGAGCAGATATATTGTGGATGAATGTTTTTTTTTTTTTTTTTTTTTAACCTCACTTCATAAAGCCATGAGATGCTGGAATGCAAAGAATGACTTGTGATTTATTTATTTATTTATATTTTCCATTGCAGTTTCCAAGCCATCAGCATAGACTTTAAATGAGAAATTAATATATAAACAAAAAAGTAACACTCCCTGCAGAAGACATCTTGTATGGAAATAAAAGCAACCAGACAGGGTTTAGAATGGCTGATCGAAAACCAAGCCTTTCAACACTAACCTCTGAACCTGAGCCCTCTGTAGCACATGGCCTAATCTTAATTTTACTTGCAGTGTTGTTGTTGCTGTTGTTGTTATTCTTGTTACTGATAATAGGATTGTGACTGTGATTATGATTGATGATGTTAATACCGTGAATACTGTTTTTTTTTTTGTTTTTGTTTTTTTGATAATATGAATATTGCTACTGTAATCTGTTGCTTTTAGGTATAGCCATAATCCTTCTGGCAGGGGGACTACCAATGGAAATTAGCCTTTTGGCTATAATTGGGTGCATTTACATTTTACTGTCTTTTAAAATGTTTATTAATGTACACTGTCCCTCTCTAACAAATAAAGGTTAAAGAAAGAAAGAACAGGAAATGGAAAACTTAATTATTGACTTATATCACCTGTTGATAGAGGCAAACTTTTATGAAAGATTATTCTTTTAAAGGTCAAAGGTCATGACAAGGGTTTTAATGTCATTCCTGCAAAAAGAATACAAATGAAACACTGAATTAAATTTCCTGTTTTCCTGTTGTTACGGCTCTTTGGATTTTTATAGATGAGTTTGGATTCAGTGTCTGTGGATATTCATGGTGTGTGTGTGTGTGTGTGTGTATCGGCAGGTGGCGGCGTCCTGCTGGTGGAGGCGATGCTGTTTGAGAACAGGCGAGGGCCCGTCATGGCTCAGATCTTCTCTCTGAACATGCTGGTGCAGACGGAGGGCCGCGAGCACCCGCCCTCGCGCTACTGCAGCATGCTGAGCCGCAGCGGCTTCCACGGCGCGCAGGTCTGCCGCACGGGCAAGAGCTACGACGCCATCCTGGCCTTCAGATGAGCCCCGGCCGCGCAGGACGCCCGGTCAGAGAGGCTCCTCTGAACCAAAACATCCCAAAAGTCTGGAGAAGTAAGGAGAGGTGAATTTGGTCGTTTTGTTGAAACGTTTTTGGGGAATCGGATGAAAGCCTGGAGAAGTGTTGTGACAAAAACTGGTGTTCACATACATGTAATGCAGCTGTACAGCCCACTGTTGTTTTATACACTGTGATGAAGGTTTGACCCATGTAGGATATTTTTGACATTCAGACATTTCTCTCTGATGATGCTGATATTTTAGACCAATATTTAATATCTTTGAATATGGCCAATTTTTAATATTTCATTGTTTCCCTTGCAATCTTAATCTTTTCAGAGTGGAAACTCTCTGAAACAGCCTCAGGATAGTTACACTGTTATGCCTACTACTACTAATAGTAATTACACTCATTATCATAGACCTCAGTGTTTCGAGCTGAAATCGTTTTCATTAGGATTCTTCTTCTTGTTTTTGTGCCATAAAATAACATCAGAGGTGTTTTGAGTCCAAGAGCAAAAAGCTTTCAAATCTCCCCAAATACTCAGGTAACAAAGAGTCCACCAGTCAGCCCAGTGGTGGCGCTATAATTCATAACAAGCAGCTTTGGTCATGCTTTATAGTGCCACCATCAGGCCAGCCTTTGTAATAGCGACTATTTTTGTTTAAATCACTCCTGCAGAGTTGCCTTTATTGTCACCAAATTTCACACACAGCATATTTCAACCTCCCACATCATTATCACATCACAGAAGATTAACAGCTGAACTGTTTGGTCATAAAATTTGAAAGAAGTTGAAGATCTCCTGAATGCTCAATACAAAATCATTAATATTTAACACACCTGTTTGCAGGGGGCCCAAAGTCTGTCGCCCCACATTTGGTTTGTCCCTGCAGATCAGCATGAAGGATCAGGACAAATGATCAGTTTTTCAATATGGCTCCACTTCACTGTCAGCACCGAAACGAGATGTTAGAGCGTTTACAAAAAGCTTGAACATCGCCTTAGTGTCGCTGTTGAATCATTTGACACAAAAACTTGAGACCCGCGGATGGCCAGCTGAGGCCGTGTTAGCCTAAGATAATTACTATAATTAACATATTTGTACATTTTTGTGTGGAATCTGATCAGCATGTTGTATTTGAATTAGTTCAGCTCAGGTGCGTCCCATAGACCCCCATTCTGGAAGAGTTTTGTCTGAGGAATCCGTGCTGGGAATTTGTTTTTATTGTAATATTCACAGAAAACAGAAGTTGGTCCAGCTTATCTATGATCAGATGAGGGTCACTATAAATTACAACACAAATCCAAATGCATATCCTTGTTAAATGCCTCCTTGTTGTTAGCTTCCACAAAATATCATAAAAGTTAATGTGTTCCTCCTTTGACTTGGGACCCCCTTTAACCCTATGAAAGACCTCTGGTGGTCCACGATCCCCCAGTTTGAAAACCGCTGCCATAGACAACCAGTGTAGTTTTGATCACTTACAATCACATTGACTCATATCTGATATTTAATACAACTGATGCACCAGTCTGGGGAAAAAAAAAAAAACAAAAACCTGGAGTTTTTTTGGGTTTAAATCCCTGCCTGTATGTTGTGAAGTGTGTGTGTGTGGTGCTTTAGGTGTGTGTGACGTGCATGTCTGTGTTCCCGCAGCAACACACAGCTCCACCTTTTTATGACAAATCTCCATGTTCCTCTGTTTCTGCTCTGCTGCTTCATTTTCCTGTTGTTTTGTTTCCTCGGCCTGTCGGCAGCACAACCTTCACCTCCTCGTAAGATGCAAAAACCAACCTGAAAAACACTTTAAACTGTGAAAAAGCAGCAGTTTCTGATGTGTGATGTGTCTCTGAGCTTGTGTTTTTTATCGTTTGCTGGTGTGTTTTCCTGATTCTCGCGGTTAACTGGCCAAACTGGGACGCCGCCCTGTCTTGTTGAGATATTTCCAGTGCAGCTACGATGGAGTCTGACAGCAGAAAATGCCTCAGTGAAACTTTAAAGCTTTAATGGGAAACATCAGGAGTGGAAGAGGTGCTAACGGAGGACTCAAAAGACCAGAATGCAATGCGGCTGCAAGTGTTTTTTTTTTTTGTTTGGAGCACTGGGTTGACTGGAAAATCCTCTCCTCTTTCTTTCCCTTTGCTGTTCATAGTTTATATGACTTCTGCTGTTTCTCTCCACCTACATGTACAACCCACAGCCGAGTGCACCTGGAGGTCACTGAAAGGCATTCTGGGAAATGTAGGAAAGCATAAATGATGCACAACTACATAAAGGAGGTTGAGGGACAAAAACATGTCATCACAAAGTAACTGGAACACACCAAACACCACAGACGGGCGTGAGAATATCTGAGTGTGTGTGTGTGTGTGTGTGTTTTAATGTTTAGGAATAGGACATTGTTTTTCCTGACTGCATGTGTGTGTGTGTGTGTATGTGTTGCTGATGATCAGGTATGAATAAAAGACATAAAGATGCACAAAGAATACCAAAAACCATCATTTCTGACTCGGTGTGTGTGTGTGTGTGTGCGCTGTGACCATCTCTCGTGTCCTCTGATCAGTGTCAGCATGCAGCCACACCTTCATATGCAAACACAAACATGACTCCTTTTCTCAGTGAAATGTATTCTTTATTTTGTTTTGTATTAAAGCTATGCACATGTAAACATGCCGAGATTAGTGTGCTGTATTTTGTAATACATTTTCCAACAGGTGTTTTTTTTTTATTTATTTTTTTTTATTATTATTATTTTGTGTTAAATGACTGCTAAAATGATTAATCATTACGTTTCCTCTGGCTCCATATTTTCCCTCCTTCAGTGGCCCTGATACAACATCGTAATGTGGTTCCTTGACCAAAAAAAAAAAAAAAAAAAAAAAAAAAGAAAGAAAAAGAAAGGAAAAATAAAATAAAATTTCTGAGTTTTCTTCTCATAAATTTGTAACTTAATAATCTCAGAATTTTCAAGGTTTTTTCCCCTTAAAAATGTAGGTCTTTAACTCAGAATTTTAGTATTTTTCCTTTTAAATCTGTGATTTTATAATCTCAGAATTTTCTCACTTACCACTTCAATCTTAGAGAATATCCGAGTATTTTCTTGCACATTTCCGACTTTAATTTTGGAAATTCCACGTTTTTTTTTCTTGGAACATCACCCTCCGTAATTTTGTTTTCTCTACAATGGCCCAAATACACCGCTGAAGTTCCTTTACAAAAAAAAAACAACTGTTTTTCCAAGTTTTTTTTCTCATAAATTTGTGATTGTATTTCTCGTACATTTTATGACTTTAATCTTGGAAATTCTGAATTATTTTCTCAGAATATCAGCCCCCACCCCCCATCCCAACTGACTCCATATTTTTTTCTCCCTACAATGGCCCTAATACACTGCTTTAGTTCCTTAACCAAAAAAAGCATAAGAAAAACTGGTTTTTACAAGTTTTTTTTTTCTTTTAATGATAAATGTGAGTTTTTTCTTGTACGTTTGTGACTTTACTCCTTTAATTTTGGAAATTCTGCTCCATAGTTTTTTTTCTCCCTACAATGGCCTTAATACGCCACTGTACACATCCCTCTTTAGATTTTGAAACAAGTGCGGAGTATTATTGGTGTACTGCGCCTTTAAATACATTAAAGCTTCGTGTACTTTCCTAAAAAGGAGGAGGACGGTGAGTGAGGGGGAATTACGTCATGCGCACTTCAAGTTCACTTCGGAAATAACTGCATTTACAGTTTGTGGAGAAATTCTGTGTTGCATTCTGACGGCTAAACCCTTGATGATGCATTTTCCCCTCGTTATATTTTCATCCCCGGTGATGTGTGACCGCTCGCCCCGTGTGTGTATGTGTGTGTATATGTGTGTGAGGAGGCGGGTGTGTGCTGCCCTCCAGCGGCGGGGGCCCGCAGCCGCAGCCCGGGACGCGGTAACCTCCCAGCCCTCCGCCGCTGTGTTTGTGTATGTGGAATGCGGGTCGAGCGGAACTCACGGCCAAACTGCGCTACACATCAAACTCAAACGCCACCTCGCAGCGGTCAGACGTGCTCTGTATGTACCGTCCAATTTATTTCTCAACTCTACACACGGATTTCAATCCTATGCATTAACCGCAGCGCTGTTCTTTTCGGGCTGTATTTTGAACGAGTTTAATTCCTAGTATGGTCCGCTAGGAAAACGCGACATCGTCATTTAAAATGGCGCCAAAGATTAACCTCAGCCAGTGGATCGCTGGTAAACCTGTCACACACGGATAGCATTAACCACATTATGCACGAACACAGCCTCCACTCAGCGGCTAACCGCGGATATAGATAGTCTGACTCCATTATCAGCGCTATCCCAAACCTTTTTTGAGCAATAACTGGCTGTGATTCGGCGCTGTTTGAATTTAAAAATAAGTGGGACTTCCACGGGGGCTAACATAACGTTATGTCACGGAGCCTGGGATGAGAACTCACCTAGCCCGCGGCTAACAGGCTAGCTGGAAGGTTCAGGCTATTTGCTGAAAGAAAGAGGTGGCCAGTAGGGGTTTAACGTTAGTTTGAGAAAAAAAAAACATACGTATGCTTTTCTGCCCACAGAGTTAGCCCACCCTCATGTGGTGCGAATGCTAAAGTGTTTATTGTACTGAGCTAGCTAACTAAGTGAGGCTAGCGGAGTGTTTGGACAGATGAACACGTTGTAATCACAAACAGCAGCTTGCGTGCAGCGCCGGCTGCGGGTGGGCCCCGCAGATTGCATAACGTCAGCGGGAGATTAGCTCTCTGAAACTAGCTGGGCTTCATAATATGCATTGTAAATATGAATAGACAGTGCACAGTCTGAAAAGTAAGTAAAGTTCATGTGGAGGGAAAAAAACAGGAAAATATTACACAATATTCCCGTGCACGTGTTAGCTTGTTGCCATGGCAAGGGCAGCTGTTTGGGTTAGCGCTAGCCGCTAACCAGCCAACTGACTCGGCCTAGTTGCTGGAGAGAGGTATGGCTAACTGTTAGCTTAGCTTAGCTTAGCTTAGCCTAGCCGGCTAGCTCGGCTGTTCCCCCCCGTGCTGACAGCTGACTGACCCTCTGATATTTCCACCTGGCTGCCGGGAGGTCGGGCTCCCGGAGGGTTTGCACGCTGCAGGCCGAGGTCGAGTCACTGTGAGGCGGTGTTTCCTCCTCCTTGTGCATGTGGCAACTTGCTGCTGTCATGTGCTAAACACCTCTGCCTTCACATTAGTCAGGGGAGCAGGTGTAAATAAAGTGAGGCAGGTCCAGTCCCACCGCTGCTGAGCTCGGTGCCCACCTGTCCGCTTCAGGGCTGCAGGATTATAAAACAAGAACAATAGTAATAATATTCCTGCCAGAGATAGTCAGCTGTAACTTTAGGGAAAGATTCATCCTAATGCACAATTAGCATCTTACATGGACCATCTTCTCTATTTTAAGCTGAAGTGTAAGTACACTGTATTGTCTTATGGAAACTTTGAGCCATATCACATGAGTGTAAACTGTCTGTTAATGATAGGGTTGGTATTGATTAACCTAAGTAAAGCAATTTCTTAACAATTTTAAATCGATTTAAAGTAAAGATAGTGGTATCATATGGAACTAGATGACTTAAGGAATATGTTTGTACCAAGCGTGTCATGCTAAGTTGTCAGCAAGAAGCCCAGGTCTAGCGTAAATCCTGTTTCTGGCATTGCATGAAATCACTACATAATAATATTATTAATAATATCAGAGACTGCAGCAGAAAATCAATAATCAGATATAGAGAGGAGGGCTCGTGCTTTTGTGTTCAGAAATTACTGAATTGAATATCTTTTGAGTGTCTGGATGATGCTTGCTCAGGACGACTTCCATGGAAAATGACTGCCAAAAATACACAAATCTTATCTTCTTAGATCATTAACCTTATGTAACCAGTTTTAAGAACTGCACTCTGATCTGCTGACTGAATAATTCCTCTGACCGAAAGCAGATTATGGCCACCAGGTTGTTGGAAAGGTGGCTAAATATCTCTTCAAAGTTTTGAGTTCCAAAATTCTGGCGAGAGAAAATCTGATGTGGTCATTTCCAGCAGGGTCCCTTGACCTCTGACCTACAGATGTGTGAATGAAAATGGGTACTTTGGGCAGCCACGGCTCTCCCCTTTGCAGACATGCCCACCTTCTGCTAATCCCATGCAGTTTGGGCCACAAACCCTGCAGTCCACATGTGTTCTTGTGGCCTGTTGTAAAATGGTGTGTGTGTGCAGACTGGGGCCTAAACAGTCTTGGAGCTGCATCAGTTGGCTTTGACTGGAAAGCTGAGACTCATTTGAGCCAGAGTTGATTCATGTGTGATGATGTTTGCCCCGATAGCAGCCATTTCACTGGAGTCAGAGCATTTTTACAAATTTTACATCACTGCCTAAAATGACCTATAGTGACCTCTAGGAGAATCACAGCCTCATGAAACCTTACAGCCACAAACTAGAGGAGAATTCAAAACACAAAAATCACAATAAATCACAATATCGAATTGCAATACTTATCGAATCGGCACCCAAGCATTGTGATGATATCAAATTGAGAGGTGAACATATCCTCTCTGTCCTAAAATACACTATGTTGTCTTATGGAAACTGTAAGCCATATCCCGTGAGTGTAAACTCTTTGTTAATTACAGGCTGGGTATACCTGCATGTCCTCTGAGGGTGTGTGTATTTGTGAGTGTCTTAGGACTGTGATTTAATTATGTTGTGTAATAGATGGGTATTTTTGGGATGCATTGTTGTCGAAGTTCTATGCTATATTATGCTTCTTTTTCTTTTTCTTTTTCTTTTTTTTTTTTTTTTTAATTATTGGTGTGACACACGCTTGTTGTGTAAACTTATCTCCAGTGATACAGTCCCTGGATAACACCACTTTTCGTGTGTTTTTAGGCAGTTCTTCCTCACATTCATTTCCTTGGTATTTTTATTTTGTATCTTTTTATAAAGTTTCTTATATGTGTAAATAAACAAACCAAAGGAATGTTTAAATGTCAGGAGTATTTGGTGTTTTTAACTGCTGAAACTAACAGTGTGTTATGTGGGTGCAGCTTGTGTGTCCTATAAGCTGTTAATACAAGCACAGCCCAGCAATGTGGCTGTTACTAGACACTGTTCCTCCTCCTAACATTGCCGTTATTCTGTCTTAAGTGTGCCACACTCTTTATTTGCTTTCCAAGCTTTGTCGCTGATGCAGTTGAAATCGTTTCAACTTGTATTGGAGCTCCTTTGTAACACCGTCTTCTCTTTGTGCGAGCAGAGCCCCCGTGCCGGAGATCTTGAAGCAGGCGAGGATGAAGAGAAGCAGGCACCTCAGCAGCAGTGACGACTCCGACAATGGAAGTAAGCAAACATTGTCTCCAACTGTTGTTCCTGCTGACTCATTCATACCACGCTCGATATAGACCCAAATGAGGTCAGCACAGCCCCGCCGCTTTCCTCGGTTTTAGAAGTGAAACTGCAAGGCAGTGAAAGTGAAGTGTGCAGATTAGTGATGTGTAGTCGCTGAAAATGATATGTAGACATTTTGAAAAACAGTCATTATGTGAACTAAAATGTTGGCCAACCATGTGATTTTGTCAACCAGACACTTAAAAAAAACCCCCAAAAAACAGCATTTTGCCAAAAGCGATATTTTGATTTAATTACTGCCATTGTCATTGAATGTATACTTTATACTCAGGAAGGAAATGGAGAGCAGGGAAGAAAAAGGAGGTCAGCAGGCAGAGGAAAGCTAAGGGAAAGCACAACGAGGCCTGCAGTGTGAGGAGGAGGAGGAGGCAGAGTAGGGACAGGAGACACATTTGGACCTTTAAAGATATCCTGTCAGGTCAGGCAGACAGGCTCAGTCAGGTGGTTCTTGAAAATACACTGAAGCTTTTTGTTTCAATCTTCCATGAAATGTAAGATGGGTGGGGTTTATGTCCTCATGGCAGTGCTGATGACTTCCAGGTGAGTTTTCAGTTCAAAGTGTACGGTGTTTAAATGCTTCCCTGAGATTAT
The DNA here is from genome assembly GCF_902150065.1 of Myripristis murdjan. Classification (NCBI taxonomy): domain Eukaryota; kingdom Metazoa; phylum Chordata; class Actinopteri; order Holocentriformes; family Holocentridae; genus Myripristis; species Myripristis murdjan. The sequence continues at coordinate 5,201,995 of NC_044001.1, forward strand.
CAAGCCTTTCTGTCTTGTATCGGTGTGTGTGTGTGTGACACACTCCCACCCAGGCAGAACAAGATAAAAGATACTGTACATGCTTTTCAACCTGTGGCTGATTCAGGCTCTGAAAGACAAAGAGGAAAAATGAAGCTGGCAGGGCAGGATGGCAGTGAAACGATCCATCATGTCTTTCAGGTTCCTCTCATGTAGATTTCTGTCTGACTTGATCTCCCTCAGTTGTTTTTAAAAGCTAAATCCATGTTAACATTAATGGATTGGGATAAGAAAAATTGCTGCATTTTCAGTTTGCTTGTTCAGATGTGCCGTTTTAGTTTCCTTTAGGCCAAACTATCAGTTGTGAAGATGTAAATGTGTGCGGTAGAGGAGCAGCAGGAGCAGGTGACGCAGGCGTGACGAGGCCTCATGCCGTGTCGTGTTTCTCCACCAGGTAATTCCACCTGCTGGTCGCAGCACTCCAAATCACAGCCCAGGAGAGGCAAAGGCCAGAAGCCCTCCGAGGTACGTGTCTGTTTGCTCACAATGATTATGACCGGCATTAAGATAACAGACTTGAACGTTGAGCGATAAACCTGAAACAAACGACATTACTAAAGTAATAAAACAAACACCCGCTGAGTGCTAAATTCCAGTGACTGTTTTTCCGTAGTCGATAAAATCACCTGCCGCACTGGATGGTCATGTTTGAGATAACAGTTTATGGCCTCAGCCGCAGTGACTGTTTGCTTGATTCCTTTTTTTTTTTCCTTCTCGTCAAACTTTGTCCTTGCTGGCCACCGTATGGGCTCTCTGAGCCAATCAAATCAAAGCTAAACAATGGCTCTGTAGCAAACAGGCTCCTGATTGGCTGAACTGTTGCTCTGCAAAAAAGGCTGCAAAACTGAGACAAATGTGGAAAAATGAGATTTTTTCTTGTAAAAAGATAAAAACTAACTTTTTGGGCTGATTAAAAAAAAATATATATACGTTTTTAATTAACCCTAACCCTGGCAGGTGACCCAGTAAAGTTAATGTTGCACTGTTAACAGAATTATTTTGTTCTGCAGCTTGTATCAGTTTAATTTTCAACTACATCATAAAGCCATATACCATTATTCTGTGATTATCAACAGGACATTAAAGTTGACACAGATGGTTGTTCATTACAGATTACACTGTTGTAAACTGTAAAGCAACTAGACCTCCTTGGCTGGCTGTGCATCACTTTTCTTCTGCCCATATATTGTTACATTTTTACCATTACAGCTATAAAGTATCACATTAGAGATATAAAATCCTGATTTTCCAAAAGGTTCCTCTGGGCAGACAAAGCAGTTGTGCTGCATCAGGTCATTGTCACCTGCAGTGAGGAGGTTGACTGTGTGTGTGTGTGTGTGTGTGTGTGTGTGTGTGTGTCCTGCAGGTTTTCAGGACAGACCTGATCACTGCCATGAAGGTGCACGACTCCTACCAGCTCAACCCTGAGGATTACTACGTCCTGGCCGACCCGTGGAGGCAGGAGTGGGAGAAGGGCGTCCAGGTGCCCGTCAGCCCGCAGTCCATCCCGCAGCCTGTCGCCCGGTACGACCACGCAGGCCACACACGGCTCGGTCATAGGTTCAAGCCCCGCATCATCCCCGAGTGGGAAAGTAAATGCCTCATCACCTGCAGGCAATGTAGTATCCAAAACTGGCTTTTTGCTTCAGCTGCCCTGGGTTGGTTAAATTAAACAAAAAAAAAACCCTGCCAAGGATATTTTTACTTGCCAAAACAATCTTTACAGTTTTCATAATTAGCAAAATGAGACCTGCACACTGGGAATTAATTAATAGACTGAGGACTCATATTTTGGGGGGAAAAAAAGCTTTCTGTTGAATCATCCTTTCTTGGAGTGAAGTGAAATAGTGCCAAGTGCAAAATTTTTCAGTCCATGTGGGGTTTTCTAGGTGCAAAAGAAGGGACTGCAGCACAAAGACCACAAGTCACTCACAGGTGCACTCAGTCCCCGTTCCCAGTGTGCTCGTCTCGTTTTGCTGATTTTGAACTTGAACCCACACACCTGGGCTAAAGGAGGAGAAGATTTATAAGATATAGTGCGACTTCCGCTGCGATACATTTTTCATGGAAATATGTCACACTGTCTGTTTTGAGGGCTGATTTGCCTACAGGAGCAGGTGCAGTGTGAAACAGTGAAGAGAGGAGAATGGGAAGAAAAAAAAAAAACGGACAAAATGACCAAATACTCCAAAGTTGGTTTTGTCTTGGTTGCATTAATTCATGTTAATGTCATGAAAGTTACTGTAGCATTTTATACAAATTAAAATGGCATATTTTTCTCTCTTTGACTGATTCTGTGTAATTGAAAAGCTGTGGTGCTCAGTTTTTAATTTCATGAGTCTAGGACACGCTGGTTATCACAGAGATCCGACCTTTGGCCTCTTTATTTCTCTCTACGACTTTCTCTTACCTGTGAGGCCTTAGTGCTGGAATTAAACAGTAAATTTCTGTTATCATCACAGTCGTTTCACTCTGGACGGACTCACTCTGAGGTCCAGACAAAACAAAACGGACAGTGAGGTGAACTGTCGGTACTTCTGGCTTGTGCCCTGCAGGATTTTGGCAGAGAAAGGGAAGGAGGTGATGTTCACCCGGCCGAAGAAGCTGATCCGGACGACGGGCTCGGAGGCGCTGGGCTACGTGGACATCCGGACGCTGGCCGAGGGGATGTGCCGCTACGACCTGAACGAGGAGGACGTGGCCTGGCTGCAGATCATCAACGAGGAGTTCACAGAGATGGGTGGGTGAGACGGGAAGCAGCGAAATTAGGTTCACTGTGGTTGATAAGTTGCTTGAATCTGTTCATATCGGTTGGAAAATCTGTGAAATTGTCCTGTAAATTTTGGAGAGCCTGAGCCGCCACAGATGAAACATGATTAGTCATTGTGCTGTCGGTTGGCGTCAAGAAGCAACTGTGGGCTTAAAAAATTATTTTGTTGCCTTTTTAAACAGAGAATGCTCAGTTTATTCTTAGATTAAGGAAAAGGGAAAAGAGAAATGTAAAAGATCTTTCTGGTCTATAACCCAACATATAGCATTGTGCTTTTCAACACTTTAATTGCTGAACAAACAGTGACGTGTTAAGAAAACAGCAGGCAGGTGAAAAACAGGTTTTGTCTCAGTAAAACACAAAGAGCAAACCAGAAAGTGTGTCGCGTCTGCGCCCGCAGGCATGCAGCTGCTGGACGAGATCACCATGGAGAGAGTGATGGAGGAGTTTGAGCGCCGCTGCCACGACAACATGACGCACGCCATGGAGACGGAAGAGGGGCTGGGCATCGAGTACGACGAGGACGTGGTGTGTGACGTCTGCCAGTCGCCCGACGGCGAGGACAACAACGAGATGGTTTTCTGCGACAAGTGCAACATCTGCGTTCACCAGGTCAGAGACGAACCCACAGCCGCCCTCCATGTTCTACATCAAAAAATCTGACCAAACCTTTTTTATTCCAAAATTTAAATTCTAACAAATTAATTTAACCCATTATTATATAATATTTAGGTTAAATCATGACAAAAATATACACTTTTACTTGAACTCACTTTTCCCAAGAGGCCTGACTTTGCTTGTTGAAGTCACCAAAAACATAAAACACATCCAAAAACAAAATGAAACTGAAATGTTTTATGTTTCACTTCATTTGTTGTGATGGTTTCATCTCACTCACACACACACACACACACACACTCACTTTGTCTCCCTCCCTCTCTCTCTCTCTCTGGCTCGATGTGTTAATGCTGTATTGATTTCGGCTTGCCGTGTGGGAGCTGAGCTGTCTGTTTGTTTGTGTTCCTCGATAGGCGTGTTACGGCATTCAGAAAGTCCCTAAGGGCAGCTGGCTGTGCCGGATCTGCGCCCTGGGCATCCTGCCAAAGTGCCAGTTGTGTCCTAAGAAGGGTGGAGCCATGAAGCCGACCCGAAGTGGAACCAAGTGGGTCCATGTCAGCTGTGCCTTGTGGATTCCAGAGGTACGGCACAACACCAGCGCCCGAATTTAACTCGAACAAAACATTTACTGGCTAACAGTCATTTTTACAAGACTAAATAATCACTGAACTGTGCATTTTTTAATGGAAACAGGGCTCATTTCTCATTGGAAATACTTTTTGTATATAGAATGACTGTGGGGAAACGATGAATAAAGAGGCAAGAGCAGATTTCAGTTTGTAATTTGTCATCGGGGAACAATATTCAGATTCAGCTGCTCGTTAAAAACCCCAGACATCTGAGAAACAACTTCAGTGTTTTTTGTGGAGTGCGGCGTTAACAGGCGGCCAATCAGGAGCCAGTTTGATCAGTGACTCTTTATTGATTTTTCCACCAAAGACAAAATTTTCCAGGCCGTCTGACGGGTGTTTGACCCTGCAAAACCCTGAAACCACCGTGCTGTGTATGCTATGTCTGTGTGAAAGACGTCGGAAAAAAAAAGCTCTTCCATTTGATCATCATTTCAACAAATAGGACAACATACAGTTGATGAATTCATAAATAGTATTTATTTTCTTTAATTTGTCATTGAAATCTTTATTTGGCTTTTGCTAACTTACAGAAAATTGAGGAATTTTGTGCACACGGCTGCTTTTGCACAAAGATCAATTTTCTAATCAGATGCAACTTAGATTCAGGTTTGGTCATTAAGCACAAAATGTCTAAATAAAATCCTCTGTAAATGAGGCTTTGTGCACATTTCCCTTTTCAGCTGTGTGTTTAATTTTTTCCCAACATTTCACGATCTGTCCATACTGAGCCAATAAACATGAAATCCAATATAAGCACTTAAAATTGTGGAGCAGCATATTCGAAACGGGGGAAAAACTGAGCGCATACGGTCCTAAAATGTGTGTATTTATTTTTTGGTGCACACACACCACAAAGCACATTAACCCTGCGATCTGCTGATGACACTGTCGGGGTCAGAGGTTTCATTCCCGCTGCGTCGGTCCAAAGTAAACATTTAAACACACATGGAGCTGTGAGACGTGGACTGCACGTGTTGTGTTCTGCTGTGTGGTGTGTTGCGTGGTGTTGTGTGTTGCGTGGTGTGTGGTGTAGTGTGTTGTGTGCATGGCTGAGTCAGTCGGCTCCATCTGCGCTCCCGTTTGAACAACACATGCCGTTCTGTAGGTGAGCATCGGGAATCCAGAGAAGATGGAGCCAATCACCAACGTGTCCCACATTCCCAGCAACAGATGGGCTCTGATCTGCTGCCTATGTAAGGAGAAGACCGGAGCGTGCATACAGGTACAGCCTGCTCAGGTTTCACTGCCTGGACACACACACACACACACACACACACTCTTCCATAGAGAGAGAGAGAGAGAAGTGTCCCGGGTGCACAAATAAACACCGCTCATGACATTTACCGGGCCGAGGGGAGCAAAGGTGTGACCTTCTCTGTATTATTAACGCACAACAGCAGCCCGGACACCAAGAAATGTCACCAAAGATCGATCAGTGTCGCTGCGGCGGGAGACGGCGTCGGTTTTCGTGTAGAGTGAGCAGTTACAGAGTTTTTCTGGGTTCCTGTGGATCCTCTAACTTGCCTTCAGCTGCAGGAACCCTGCCTTTCACTTCCACCCGGGACGCGTGAGCTCGGTGTGAACGGGTGAGCCGGCATTTCTTCCCCGCGCTCTGAGCCCTGCAGCGGTCCAGCGGGCTCATCATCGACTTCAGCGTCGATCAGCGGAGGTGGAAAACGGGTCACCGGCTGCTAACTGGTGCCACAGCACAGCGCAGGCTTTTAGTCCCCATCAGTGATCTCACTGTGGGATTTAATCACGATCATTAAATTAATCAGGATTCAGGTATTAGCTGCAGTTTGTGATGCTTGTGTGTTTAGTTTAATTAAATAATTTATTTTGAGCATAGCTAAGATGAACAAACAGAACAAAAACAAACAAAACAAAACACCGCCACCAGAATATCACAATTAAATTAAGGGGGGAAAAGTCATTAAGAGGAAATTTGAATGGTAAAGAAATCAGGTTTGACAAGGAGGAGGATGAAGTAGAAGTTAAATTTACCCCTTTCTTCAAACTATATAATTAAGTAAGCAGCATTAAGTTCCAAAATTTCTAACTGGATTGGATTGGAAGATTGTGACGCCTGTAATCCAGGAGGTGAAACATGACGTCTGGCACTTCTGCTGAAAATCAGTGTCACCTCCTTTTTTTTTTTTTTTTTTTTTAGCGAGTCATCCAGAGTTTAACAAGAAAAGTGTAAATCTGTTTGTTTGGTGTTAGGAGCGGTGTTAGTTGTACCTGACAGCTCTGCAGGAAACGTGGAAATGTAAATGGGAACCGTTCGCTATGGAAATCAGACTTTAACAGTTTGACGAGAGTCGAGGAGGAATAGTAGCAGCTTTAGACGTTGCAGCGGTTGTTGTAGTGTCTCAGTTTAGATCAGGTTTTAAAATACAGAATGGGAGTTTCTAACAGCGTGGGTTTGTTTTTGTCTTCTAGTGCTCAGCAAAAAACTGCCGGACTGCCTTCCACGTGACGTGCGGCCTGCACGCCAGCCTGGAGATGAACACCATCCTCACCGAGGACGACGAGGTCAAGTTCAAGTCCTACTGCCCCAAACACTCGGGGCTGGAAGGGGCCGAGTCCAGGGACCGAGACTCAGGGGGCGAGGAGGAGAAGGAGGGAGCCAGAGACAAGAAGGGCAAGAGGAGGGGCAGGGTGAGAGGCGAGGAAGACGCCGCCTCCTGCTCCTCCTATTCGTCCTCCGCCCCCTCCCAGCTGTCCACCAGAGTGTCCGGCGAGCCGGAGGCCAACAGCAGCCGCCAGCAGGACGAGAAGAGGGTCAACCTCCGCAAGCTGAAGCTGCAGGAGCTGGAGGAGGACTTCTTCCAGTTTGTGGAGGCGGAGGAGGTGGCCGAGCACCTGAAGCTGCCCCAGGAGGCCGTGGACTTCCTCTTCCAGTACTGGAAGCTCAAACGCAAAGCCAACTTCAACCAGCCGCTCCTCACGCCCAAGAAGGACGAGGAGGAGAGCCTGGCGCGCCGCGAGCAGGAGGTGCTGCTCCGTCGACTGCAGCTCTTCACGCACCTGCGCCAGGACCTGGAGAGGGTAGGTTTCCACAAGCCCCGCCCCCCGGCGCACAAACACCGAGGCAGGAAGCTGCGGCTGCGAGGTGGAGGGCGATAGAGACGTCGAGGAAAGGGATAATGACAAAAACAGCTGCCATGTTGAAACGGTGGAGAAAATCTCCTCTTCCACAGCAGCAGTTTGAATAAATACTGAAAGCAACAACTGTGTCTGTTTATGGATATATAGTTATTGCTAAGAATATCATCCTTTAGATATTTTACAAACTTGAAAAATGCACAGGTACCACCTTTTCAATACCAGTATAAAATTTCTGGACTAGTTTGGAGTTAGTGGACATCATAAGGGATAGAAAATTAATTTCCCCACCATTTCAGAAGCCCAGGCTTCTCTTTGCCAAAAAAAAAAAAAAAGTGATGTAGGCCGTTTGCTTTTCTATGTTATGTTTGGTATCAGATATTAGTCATAAAATCTGTGATACTGTTTGAGCCCAGTATCGGCACTAACACTGACAGAGGTGTTGGTGTTGGTGCTGTGCAGTCAAACTGAAACATAGTTAAACGGTAAACATCATCTTAAGGCCATAAAGAGTCGTGCACATGCATCAGCCTGCTGCCATGATGCTGTAACTGATATCTGAATCATCTGCGTCATAGAAATGAGAACAACTGGAGATACGTTAGTGCAAATGAACTGAGGGCATTGAGCTTTTTTGACAACTTTTATTTCACATTTGGGATCCAGCTGTTCCAGATGTTACAGTTTTTGGGGCCCAAATGTCCCTCCTCTTGGCCAGAGGTAATTTGGCAAAAACACCTAGGTGTAAATTTTGCAGAAAAATATTTTGATGAAAGCTCCTAAACTTGTCTGGAGGGAAAAAACCCATGCAGTTGTGAGCAATAAGACCTTTTGTGTTTAAATAATTTGTTTTCTCAGTTGATCATTAGGTTTTTCTGTGGCGCTGAGGGTCTTTCACTCGGGTCGATGTTCCTTTAGCCCAAAAATGTTAAGAAGAAAATGTTAAGCTGAACTGATGTCCTGAGCAAGGACAATTCTTTGAACCCAGCTCTTCATCTTTATGTTTTCCAGGGATGTGCTTTGGTTTGGTTTTTTTGCCATCATGCACATAGTGGTGATGAATTGATGTCGGTTATTTTTCACCGTCAGGTTCGTAATCTGACCTACATGGTGACCCGGAGGGAGAAGATGAAGCGCTCGCTGTGGAGAGTCCAGGAGCAAATCTTCCAGCACCAAGTCCGACTGCTGGACCACAAACTGCTGACCGGTGAGTCGGGATGACAGTTCAGCTCCGTAACGAGCGGATGGTCTCGTTAAGACCGCCACAGTCAGGACGGCTGCTCTGCTGTCAGACACCTCAGATCCGGTCAAATGTGTGTCACACTTTGTCACCAGACTCTCCACAATCCTGCATCTTAAACATAACATTCATATTCAGTGATGTTTATGTCTGCTACAACCTCAGCACTGACAGATCCAACCATGGCACATTACACCTGACGTGTTTGTGTCATAGTATTCAGGTTATGGTAGTACTATTTAATATTTGTCCTCTTGATGATGTTTAATTTTGTGTGACTAAAGAAAGCTGTATGAAAGTGGTCAGTTGTGACAATGATGCACACCCAGTTTTTGTTTGACCTGCTCATTGTTCAGAGTCCTGCTTTTTCATATTCTTACACTCTGCTCCTGGGACATGAGAATTTCTGCCCTTTTCTTTGAATTGCTGCTTTAGTTGAGAGCAGGTCGGTCTAACCTCAGGCTGATGTTGGATCTTTTCTCTGCTGCAGGCGACCCTTCAGCGAAGGATCTGGAGAAGCTCTTCTCTCTGAGCTGGTTGTCAGCTCAGGGCTCTCAGTCTCGCTCCCCGTGGGGAAACTCCGGCCTGAAAACCAAGCGAAGCTCCCAGAAGCAGGAGAAGAGGAAGAGCAGCCACAGAAAAGGCCTTCCCGACTCGCCGCCCGCCGTCAGTAAGAAGGACAGTTTGAACAAACCACTGGAGACGAGGGACGGCGACGGCCCCCGAGTCAAAGAGGCCGCGCCCGCCGAGGCGGCCCGGGCCACCAGGACCCAGAACTGTGCGGACGGCCCGGCCGCTCAGTACCCGAGGCTGCAGAGGCCAGAGGTCGGCCAGGACACGAACCACGTCAAGCTGCACAAGCCCGAGAGCAGGAAGGGCCTGAGGAGGGAGGCCCCGGGGCCCGAGCAGCAAGCGGAGAGCCGGGAGGAGGCGGCGCTCGTCCGACGGAAACGAGAGAACGAGCAGGAGCAGGAGGAGCGGAGGAGGAAGAGGAGGAGCGGGCTGTCAGAAAGCTCGCACGTCCAGACCAAGAACCGGCCGAGCTCCAGGCACATGGAGAAGACGGTGTCGATCCGGCTGGTCGACATCAGATCCTCCGACTCGGATGACTACTACACCTCCGCCGGGATGGTCAGGAAAAGCCCGGTCTCTGTGGAGCCTGCGGTCAACACTAAGCTCAACAAAGCCAGCACGGTCCCGGACGCCGCCGCCGTCAAGCCCAACGGCTGGCTGAAGAAGGCCCACAGCGCCCAGGCGAACGGCTCTGACGCGCCCGGCGGCACCGTGGGGAGCCACCTGAAAAACTGGGGCAAGTTCAGGATCCCCAAGAGGAGCGAGAAGCCTGCGGGGGCGGCGGGGGCGGTGAAGGAGCAGGAGGCGGCGGAGCAGCGGAAGCCCCTCCTGCGGCCGCTGACCAACACGCCGGAGCCGTCGCACCCGAGGACGCGGCTCCGCACGGGGGCGGAGAACGACGCCAAGCCGGGCGACGGCGAGGTGGAGCCGTGCCTGAAGAGATGCCACTCCCACCAGCTGAGGGGCGACTCGTCCCTCGGCCGGCGCTACGGATCCGACATCATCCGGCGAGGCGTGCTGGCCTCCTGACGGCGCCTGGGCTCTCAGCCGGAGCCGCACTTGAAATAAGCTGCACTGTGTCAGTCGCAACAGAACGATGGTCTCTCTCTCTTTGTATCTTTATTTTTCTCAAGAAATCATTGAGATGCCTAGAGTAAAACAGAGCTGATATTTATTTTTTATTTGTAATATATGTAAAATTTGGGAAATATTTTACTTATTACTTTTATTTTTTTGGCTAGTTTTATTTTTCCTTGAGTAGAAAGATGTCAAGTTGCCACTTCAAGTCTCGCTCAGCTTTGTACAAGCAAAAGCTTCAACTAGGACGAAGTTGTGATCGTTGCTTGGGACCATGAGCTTGCAATGTCATTTGTTTTTTGACAATAGTATTAAACTTGGCCATGAGTCAGTTGCACTTATTAGGAAAGCTAATTAATCCACACAGATTGTTCATGCTGTTATCGCAGTAGGACTCCGCTTCTTCTCAAGCTTCACTGGACGACAACAGATTTCGCTTTCAACCCAGAGACAAACTGCAGAGCTTTTATCGTTATTTAAACGCCGGCTTTCGTCAGTCTGTATCCCGACCTCGTTAGGGCTGTGATTGTCACCTGATTAATTAACCAACGGGGAAACTTACAAAAAAAAAAAAAAAAAAAAGGAATTCTGAATGACTTTTTAGTTGTTATCAGCACTTAAGTGTAATTGAACTGCGATATCGTATCCATCATGTGCCTATCTTTTATTTGAAGCGTTTGCACTAAGAGAGGACGGCACAGGTATGAGGTATGAGTAGAGTTATTTTTACACTGAAAAAAAGCATTTTGTACCTTCGGCCGCTGCTGTACTACTGTTATGCAAAATGAATCTTGTTTTGTCATGTCTTAAGAGGAATAAAATTTCTGGAGGATTTCAGGCGGCACCATCTGATCTTTTATGTCTGGAAATGAGTTACACCTCACATTTATTTGACATTTAAATATAAAAAAGGTCAAATTGATTTACTTGCTGCAGTGTAAAGAATACAAATATAAATGGAGGACACCTGTCATATGTTGGTAATTTTTTCCTGTGGCTGTGAGTTTGTCTTCTCTAACAGACACTTTGAAAGGAAACTAATTAAATTTAAAATGAGTTAGGAGGTAAAATGCTGTCGGTGGCTGGAACTGAAGTCAGTTTGAGGTGAACCAGCCACTTTGTGTTCATGATAAAATATCTGCCTCATGACTAAATCTGAATTTCTGACCTTTTAAAGGACTGAATGAAACTACATCAACTTCAATGTCTGTGTGAATCCAAAACATTTAACTGTTTTACATAATTTGATCTACAGTAGAAAGGTCTTGAGTGAAGAGGGCTTGACAGATTTTTCTGGGTAAAAATCAGACCAAACACACTTTCTGTATTTAGATCAGAGCTTCAATGATCAGCCAGTTATGATTTAGGTATAATCTGCTTTTCTCCACTCTCTATAAAAGTAAGTTTTTGTTTTTTTTACCTAGGACCTGCAGACCCTGTGAATGAAGTAATAAAATAATGTGATTAAGTCACCCGGCTGCAGGCGCGGCTCCCATGTTTGAACACTTTTTATTGCATGAATCATGAACTCCTGCACAAAAGTGTATCAGCACTGCATCAAAAACAAAAAAAACAAAACAAAACAAAAAAAACATACAATCAGGAAATTGTATGATATTTACAATAGATGCATCACTATTACCACTTATACATTATGTACATATTAGTCTCTGGTTTACTATGACAGTAGTTACAGAATGAAACCCCTAAGCACACATTACACTTCAGCTCTACAGGGAATTACAGTGCTTACAAAAATAACTGGCATGACTACATTCACTCTTCACGATCAAGGTTAGGATGAAGATAATACAGGAAGTTGAAAACACTTGTACGAGACTCGCTGCACCTCTGGAACGGACGTGTGCCCAATGCACGCCATGAGACGTTAAAGTACTCTGAAAAATAAAATAAAAAAGGTGCAAATATGAAAAAGGATTTAAAAAAAAAAAAAAAATTTGGTTGGGTCTATACAACTCGCGAAAAAAAAAATCAAAAAATCTAGGTTTCGACTTAACGGGTGAAACGTTAAAATGACCTCAGGTTTGGCCAAGACGAACATTAAAGTTGAAGCCGCCAGTTTGGACCGAATCAACGTGTTGCTGAACAGAAAACGTTTCCCTTCTGAGTGACTGCTGAGGTCCAGAGGAGCCTCCTGGCTGCTGCACGTCCTGCTCACGTATCACAACAACACACACTCCTTTCTCACTCTTCAGATTTAGCTCCTCTTTAAATTTGTTTTCAAGTTTTAGAAGCCGGCTGACAAAATCACAAGACTGTCAGGTGCAGATTTCATCTTTCAAAACTGTAAATGAAGCGCTTAGGAGCTTTGTGTGACAGTAATGCATTACCTGTTAGTGATTAACTTTAGTTTTCAAGTATTTTAGTTTTTAATTCTTTAATTTTAAAATTCCAGCTGGTCGAAATGTTCTCTAAAAGATTTCAAGAGCTAAGATCATGGAGAACTCCTCCAGCTCAAAGTGGGAGCAAATACTCTGAAATCAAAATTTGAAAATTTAAAAGTGAATTAGCCAGCGAGCGTCAGTGTTGTGTGATGTGGACGATGCTCGCCAGGCCTCAGACGCCCAGCAGTCAGCTTCCACCTCTGATAACCTTTGTGCTCGTCATGATTCCTGAAAAAAACTAAGCATCAGGCCTTCAGATCCCAAAAAGCATCGAGCAGAAAGCAAAAGCAAAACCAGCGTCTTAAAAAAAAAAAAGTAAAAACAGAAAAAGGACTGGACTCAAATCTGCCAACATCACAACGTGTTTCTAGAGAATCTCTCGTGTTCCTTCATTTCTCTCGTCAGACGGCGGCACCGTCCCTGAAGCCCCCGGCTCCGACGCCCAGTAGTGTTTTTCATGTGAGACGTGCAGTTTGGGGAGCCTGGGACAACAGAGCGTCGTCCAGAGCCGGAGGAGGGGATTCCAGCAGATTACCGTTTGAACACTCCTGTAATCCCTCCCTCTCTGGACAGATAGGTAGATTAACGGTTTGTGGCGCCATTAATTCAGCATCCTGGTACCAAAAAAAAAAATCATTCAAATCTAGAAGGTAAAACTGAGCTAGAACAAAGTAAAGCAAAAACAGTCTGTAAAATAGTAAAACATACTGGTCTACATTTAAATGTAACCTATGGCTACAAAAGGGAAGAAAGACAGGTCATTGGAGGCCTACCCATAGTGTCTTGATGTTTAACGATATTACCTCTCACATATATATTTATATATATATAAAAATAACAAAAAAACACATTTGGCAACCGATTTGGCAACCTGTTTGAAGTTTTACACTATTCCAGTAATCATAATTTTGGTCTTTGATATACACACACATATATAGATATAGCTATAAAAACTCTGCTGTTCAAGATCATCCGTGTGGTGGAGGATGGGGAGGGGGGGTGAGGGGAGGGGAGGGGGGTGAGTGAGCCGAGATTCAAGTTAGCAGACAGCGACGCTGCCGGCAGGAGGAGGCGTGCTGCGTGGAGTTAGCACCAGACACCAGCCAAACGCTGCTCAGGTTGGGTCCACGTGGCGTTTCCAAGGAAACCAATCAGTCGGGTTTCCGTGTCACAGAAAAAAAAAAATCTAAAGTAAAAAAAAAAGCTGTTTGGCTGGTGGATAAAAAAATAAAAATAAAGTCAAAGTCAAGTGTGTCTGTCGGCGGAGTTTCCTGCCCTGCGCTCGCTCTGCTGCGTTGTGCTTTACCACAGATGTTCATCTCAGTGCAGACAAGTAAACAGAAATACCCGAGGAGAGATTAAAAAAGAAAAACATGGAAAATAACAAACAGAAGGAGGAGTCTGAGCGGCGTGCTGGACCTGACTCTCAGGCCGTTTGGCACTTGAGATCAGCGGCTTTTCCCTGATGAGGAGGAGAGATACAGTGACTTGGTTTAACGATTTAAAGACGATAATAATGCGGGATTTGTTTGTTCAGAAGTGGGGAGGCGGGTGTCGCAGTTCGGTTTGGTCTCCAGGCTCTCTGGGGTCAAAGGTCGCTTTAGGCCTCTGCTGCTTTCCTCTTGGAGCCCTTGCTCTTGGCCTTGGCTGCGTCCGGCTTCCTGGAGCCTTTGGGTGGACGGCCCACGGCGCCGCCGCCGGTAACGCCAGGTGTGGTCGTCTCCACGGTGATGGTGGCGGTGGCGGGGGTGGACCCGTCCCGGTCCTCCGGCGACGCCTCGGGCTCCTCGTGCTCCAGGCAGCACAGCTGTCCGGTGGGCGGCCACAGGCGCAGCGCCCCCTCCTGGTGAGCCTTGCAGAAGGAGTTGGGGCACAGCTGGCAGAACGCCTCCGAGTTTTTCCCGCAGACGTCGCAGTGATGCCAGGGACAATCCCAACGACCTGACACACACACACACACACACACACACACACACACACACACACACACAGAGGGAGAGAGAGAGGGAGAGAGTTAAAATGGTAGATCCACATAAATAAATAAATAAATAAATAAATAGATAAATAAAGATATATAGCTAGATATAGTTAGTAATACTGATATGATACATATGAATAGATATACATACACACACCCAACCAATAAATAAAAAAATACATATATAAACAGTTTTATCAAGCAAAACGACGCCTCTGAAACAAGACTGTATATAATTGAGAACAAATATGTGGAAAAATAATCTCATTGGCCAAAATGTCGCCTGGATCTAAAACACCTACAAAAAGAATTGATGCTTCTGTGCTGTGTGCAGAAAAAAAAAGGCGAGCAACTAGCAGCAACACTGGAAGCCCAGAAAAACTGGGCGTCGTCCCCAGAGGGAAAATTGTCAGACGATCGCTGATTGGTTCTGAGATTGAGGAGAGAATTGTTTTTGTATCTACATGCAGAAGGAATTCAAAGAGAAACTCTGAATTTATGACAATTAATAAATACTTTCTTGTCCTGCCAGTTGCATGCAGGGGAGGATATTTTGTTTTGTTTAATTTAAAAGCAGCAGAGTCTCAGTTGTGTGTGTGTGTGTGTGTGTGTGTGTGTGCGTCTTACCGAAGGGTCTCTTGGTGAGGTCCAGGCAGGACAGGTGGTAGGCCTTGGTGCACGTCTTCTTGTCGCAGAGCACCAGCTGTCCTCCGTCCCCGCAGCGGAAACATTCGTCCTCTGACTTCTTCTTCCCTTCGCTCCGCTTCCTTTTCAACTTCTTCTTCAGCTTCTTCCCTTTTGGCTCGGCGGTCTGGCCGTTTGAGTTCTGTGGACGAGACGCCGGTCAAAACCCGAGGCTGGGATCAAGTCACCCTACGCTCTACATTCAGCCAAAACTGGATCACAGCAACATTTTTCACACATTTACTGGAGGAAAGTGGTTCCAGAACATTCCCTGCCAGCAGCTCAGGTAAGAGTCTCACCTTCGGCCGATCACCCAGAAAGCCGCTGCAGTTTGGAGCACCGCAGCGACAGACGGTTTTCTCGTTGCCGAGGCAGTCCAGGTTGTAGTTGAAGGTGAGCTCGGTCCCTGCAAAACAAACAAACTCAATGTTTCAGAAAAATGTCAAATCTGACAGTGTGAGGTGAAGCGATGCTCTTCGGTTATCGACTGAACATCAATTTAACTACCGACCGGTGGTTCACAAGACTCTGTCGGCCTCATCTATCTCCACAGCGCAAATATTTTTCCCATCATGCCCCTCTCACCTGCTGGGATGTCGCAGACGGCGAACAGGCCGACCCGCGTGTCGCCGTTCACCGTCCACTTCTGGGTCTCACAGTTGGGCTGGCAGCTGTGGTTCATGAAGCGAGAATAGTTTCCCTTTGGCCCGGCGTCAATGATGCGATCCTAACACAAACAAAACAAAACATTTCATGACTTATATGTAAAAACTAACTAACTAACTAAATAAATAAATAACTAGAAAAGGGCTAGTGGTGACTCTGAACAGAGGACTATGGATGCATACTTTCATATAAATAACCAGTTATAGTTGAAACTACAGTGGATAATATAGTGCTTCATGTTTACAAATGTAATACTTTTGACTTTCAATTTTCCTAATTATGCTCGACTACATAATTACTGTAGTGCATAAATATAAAAGATATGAGAGGAAGTCGCACTCTTTGGCACTATGCCTTAAACGAGGCATGACAAAAAGTAGACTGGCAAAGGAAGAAAAGCAAACTGCAGTTTTTGCACCTCACCCTTTATTCGGTGCAGCTTTGGCACATATATTCATGAGCATAATTATTCTTACATAGCATTAATCATGATGATCAGCATTGTTATGATAATTTAAAGACAGAAGGATTACACTTGGAGACATTCAGTATTATAATATCCACTGTGGCTTCAAGGTGCTGAGCATTAAGAAGCGGTGTACTGGTGATGATGCTCTGTTTGTTCTTGTGGTATTGACGACTGTAACGTTACATCTCTCTGTGCTGCAACATTCCCAATGCAATACAGTTTCTGTAGCTCCCAGAGGGAACGGCACCGCTGCTGACAAACAGCACCAAGACCCTCTGAGGAGCAAAGCTGCTGTTCAGCCAATAGGAAAAAACAAATGTAACTCACTTGGAAAGGTTTTAAAAATATGGAGGGGTTTCTAATCTTTATTAACCAGGGAGGAGTATGTACGGTCATGCCTCATATCCGTACAGTCACACATATTCAGAACTAGGAGATACTTGATACAACCAGGTACTCTTGACTGGTCATGCAGCAGAAAGGTCAGAGGTCACACACCAGCTCTGAAACTGGCAGGGGGTCAGCGTTGTGTTCCAAGTTGCTTAAGCATAACTGCAGACCACATTTTAATTTATTTTTATTGATGGAAACTTCCTTACAATTTTTTTTTTAAAAAAAAGGGGGTTGTGGTCTGTATTTACCTTGTCGATGGTCAGCATGTAGAAGTGGGTGATATTATTTTCCTGGGCGTACTTGATCCTCGCCCGGCACTCCTCCTCGTCGATCAGCTCTCCGATGTACTCGTTAACAAACTCCCCCTGTGAAAGACAGAAGTTTTAATGTAAAAAAAAAAAAAAAAAAAAAAACTCTGATCCCTGCCTTCGGAGCTCTCACTGCTTGTGGAACGTCTTTGAAGGTTGCTAAAGCCAAAACCTCTGCAGCTGGACAGGCAAGCAACAGAAAACCCTGCACTGCAGCCGTCTGACCAGCAGAGGGGGTGTTCATAACATCTTGGTAATAGGATGAGCAGGGGGAAAAAAACCTGCAGCAGAAGCCCACAAATACAGTGGAGTCAGTTTCCAGTGTCAGCGAGATAGTGAGGTTGTTATGCAGAACAAAGAGACCCGGTCCAAGTCTGCTGGTTGAAAGAGTTCAATCTATTTGGCTATTGATGATGAAACTGATGTGTAATAACTTCCTCGTTTTCCCAGTCATCAAGAGCACATATTTAGCATCCTTTCCTACTTTGATGATGGCCGAAATTCATCCAGTGTCGGGCAACTTTTCACAATGAACTGCTTTTTATTTGATTTGATCACTACAGATGATTTCCACTTAATATCACAGTTACAATGATAAACCGCCTACATGGATCAAAAAGCTTTGAACAGAATCATTCCCATTGAAATGCTGTTTTAATAATTCACTGTTGCTTAGTATTTGCACTATCGTCATTGGTGTATTTGTAAAAATCACAGTATTGTTTTAGGCTGTAACCTCATTATAATTTGAGCTGCCACAAAATGTCAATTAAAAGCTGACTCCCGATTAAATGTAGCGATCAATTCAACCTTTAAGCTGTCTCCACTGTAATTTACAGATATCACAAGACCAGTGCCAGCTCATAAATGCTCAAATCTACATTAGTGAGTGACATGATCAGGTCGTCATGCCCGGGTCTCTGGAGACCAGAGGGCTGCGGCTCATCTCCTCACCTTCTTGATGTCCCGGAGCGAGACCAGGCCCCAGCCCTTTCCGGCCGTCTTGATGATCTTGGTCTCTGGGTAGAGCCGCTTGGTGAAGTCCTGGTTGCAGCAGCGCTCGCCGCTGGGACAGACCTGCGGGTGGCACTCGTACAGCAGCATGCGGTTCAGACACTCCGACTCGAAGCTGCACGGCCTCTCGTCCGTCGGCTTGCAGTTACACTTGGGGATCTCGGAGATGTCGGCCGTGTAAACCTGAACTTTGCCGCACGGCTTGTTGACCTGGAGGGGGAGAGAACAGCAAAATGAGACTCCAATAAGAGAAAAGTTTATTTTCAAAAAGATCATTAAGTCAGTATATCAATACATCCATCACTCAGCATCTGTAAATATGCTTTACCAAGCATCCAATTATTATCTTGTATTATTTTGTCCACCCACCATTTAGGTGAACTGGGATCATTCACCAGGGGGAATGTCCGGTTTTTTCTTTAAAAATGAATGACCAAGAAAAGGATGGATAAGAGGAATTCCAGACCTTGATAAATTTATAAGGCGGTGGCTTTCGGTTGTTCTCTTGCGCTTCCTTGGCCTCTCGCTTCATTTTTATCTCCTTGAATCGAGCCTCAGCCTCCAGCAGAGCTGTGGAAACACAGATCATAACAACCCGTCACATTTTTACCATCAACGCATGACCGTTTTTTCTTAACGTAATTACTTTTAACATAACGTCACAATGTCACAGTGGGTAATATGACAGTGCAGGTGTACTGGGACTGAAAAACATCCCCCCCCCATATTTTTTTAGACACATTAGTGCAAAATAAGTTCAATTCTTTAATATTTATTTCATGTTTAATATTCTACACATGAATGGGTGATACAGGAGTCCAGATCATCACCGTTCTTGAAGACTTTTCCGATCCCGGTCCTCTGGTGTTTGCTGCCTCGGTCTCCCTCCATGTAGGGGAAAACTCGGCCCTGGTGAGTCCAGAAGTAATCCTTGGAGCCAAAGAAGAAGACGGGGAACTCTCCGATCTCGTGGCGAAGGTGCTGGATGTTGGTGGGGATGTTTCTCGGGTGCTGGATCTCTGCCGGCCACCACCTGAGGAAGAGGAGGAGGGGACGTGGTGTATAATCAGGTTGGGAAACACTGAGCACATGAAGATTTTAGCTGTGGTTATTTTGCTTAACCTGCCAGGTGTGCTGCAATGATTAGCAGGGTTTCTACACAATTTCCATTTCAAAAATCCAGACTTTTCCAGATATCTTGGTTGATTTTTTTTATGACTATGAGTAACATCTCAGACTGACAGCAACACGTTTATTGCGCATGTTAATACTCCAACTGTTAATGTCTCATTCTGTATCTATGCTATTGGCCACTGTTAAATTCATTCACTAAATATATAATGAATGGGTTAAAACAGGTCATAATACTTCATCACTTGTCTGCCTCAGGTGTGTTGACTTGAAAACCGTTCCCACTGTGTGGCCTTGGACAAGATGGCCAACGTTAATTTGCGCCCCATAATATCGACAGGCTTTGCCCCGCCCACTCAGCAGAAAACATACTCAGCTGGCTGCTCCAAATGTGAACAAAATCAAAATCGGCTACTTGCATGATTAAGTTATTATTATAATTCCTGACTTTCGCTTTAAAGAAAACGGTAAATACAAGCAAAAGTCTGGAGATGGAAATATTTCTCCATACTGTGTTATCTAGACCTGGAAATTATCAAAATCATATTCCATGCTAGGACATCTGGATTTTTTTTTTTTTTTTTTTTTTTAAAGGCATTTCTGCTTTATTTGACAGTCACAGTAGAGAGAGATTAGTTGACTGACAGTCAAATATTTCATAATAACTTTAATAATCAAGAAAAAGTCCAAACATTTGCTAGTTACAGTCTAAAAATGCTGAGACTTTTTTGCTTTTCTCGATTTCATATTGTCTTTAAATTAATACTTGAGTTTTTGGCTGCTGTTTTTTTTTTTTTTTTTTTTTTTATTTTTTTTTAATGAAATTATAATTGTAGATGAATAAACAATGAAAACAATTGATAGTTGCAGGCCTGCTAACCAGCCATTTTCTGGAAACAGGCATTCTATTTTTAAAAACATGTTAGACTGGTCAAATAGGCAAAATGGCTGGTAACCACTGGCATGTAGTACGTCTGTGGCTGATGGCCAAAAATAACTGATTTTCAAGGTGTTATGGCTAAAAACAAGGAAAGAAAAAAAAAACACACAAGACAGAAATCTGAACAGAAAAGCTGCACATTCAAAGAGTGATAACACAATCTCACCTGTAGGTTCCCAGTTTGACCCAGATGATGTCTCTGTATTTGGGTTTCTTTCCAGCACGGCAGTCGTTGCAGAACCAGCTCCCATCAGGCATTGCGATGTTGAGGCAGTCGGGGTGGAAGGCTGCCGGACAAGACTCGCAGCACAGGAGCTGGCCTCCTGCAACACAACAAACCAATAGTTTTTTAGACAGGTGAACAATAATCTATTGATGATTCTGTATCATGGCGAGCGAGCTCTCATTTACAGGGGTGTGCTGTCTAAAAAAAAAAAAAAAAAAAAAAGAAAATCAAGATAAAGCAGAAAAACAAGTACTTCAAAATGAATCACCCAACTCATCAAAGTAACTGCTTTAATCATGGTGGCAACAATGCACAAACCTGCCAAACATTATCCTTAAGCATGTGCCCCAACCTGCTCAACGAATGGTACAAAAAAATCTAGTGAATATTAGCAAACCATTCTGAGATAAAGTGCCACCAACAACTGTGTGGGTGGGTATACATGGCAGTTTAAAAAAGAAAATCAAGACCGTCCAACACAAATTTAGAACATCAGGGTGTAAATCCAAGATTAGATTCAACACACAAGCGTTCGTTCAAATATTGGTTGGGATCGGAACTGAAACTTGAAACTCAGGAACTGCTGTGCTAGTGTTTCCCCTGTGAAATTATGCTGCGGTGCTTGTGGTGAAATAGGTCCCACCCAACCCAGATTAAGTCCTAGACTGCTAACAATTGAAAAATAAATTTACAGGGTTCCCACTCTAAGTCAAATGTCAAATTCCCTGACTTTTCCTGGACTTCCACCGACTAAAAGGCTTAATTTCCATGACCTATAATGAACGGGAAAAACAGGCTGCCTTTGTGCTGAGCAGACAAAAACCAGCCACAGTATTTCAAACCCATTATTTTGTGAGCTTTACTTAAGTTCACAGATGTTTTCTAAACGCAGACGCTTCTAAACACACTTCCATGTGGAAGATGATGCTCCTGTCGACTTCATGCGAGCAGCATGCTTCTTACCATTTGTGAGGCGGTGAAGAGCTCCCACTCCCACATTTGATATATCCATATTAGTTTTACAAACTTAACATTTATCTTTTCTGTCATCTACTCTTAACACTCCATCTTTGAGGTCATCATTTTGTAGCCAAAGCTCTGGAAAATTACATGTTCCTGGCATATTTGCCTTCATTAGCAGGAACTGGAGACTGCAAGTCTTGACTAAACTGATTGCCAGTTGTTGACGAGCGGGAAGGGGATAAGTGGGGGCTGAAAAATCAAGTAACCATAACAACCGCTCACCTAATACAGGAAATGTGTGAAATAACCCAATAAAAAAAAATAGTGCATGGAAAATCTTAAATTTTTGTAGATAGCAAGTAAAATGTAAACATGATACAAAAAAATTCCCTGATAGATTTTGCACTCTTTGGTATTGGAGTACTCAAAGCCTGACAGGAAGGGGTCAGGCTCACATCGTGCACTGAATTCTCTGTAGTTTGGACGCAATCCAGCCACAATGTGAAAAAAGTGATGTAAACAGAGAGGGAGAGGAAGAGCGGGAGAAAGTCACACATTAACAAATTTAAATAAATACAACAGGAGAAACATTTAGGCAGTTCTCCAGACAAATGTGGGAACAAAGCGATGTGACTCGTAAAATTTCAGCTTGACAAACCAATCTAAAAAAATCCAGCTGAAACAACATCTCCTCCGGCTGCGCCTGGCAGAGATAATGACAAGTGTAGAAGGAAACAAGAAAATGTGCCCATGGGGATCATTCAAGTGTTTCATATAATGCTATTACATCCACTGGCAACAGCAGCTGATGCTATTCTAAATGCCAAATTCACCATTTTACTTGCCAAATATGATGTTAAGAATGGAAAAGAGCTGCCAAATGATTAAACACCTGCCAAAGTGGCTCCTGCTATCTTCCCCTACTTCCCTCCAGGATCTGCTGGCAAGAGGAACAATCCATCACAGTTCATCCAAAAACCGCCTTACCTTCTTAGATTTGCATTTTTTTTTTCTTACAGCAAATATTTATTAGGAAAATTGAAGATATTATTGAAATAATATAACAAAAAGCACTTCACAAAAAAACCTGAATGGGTGTGGTTAGTGCTATTTTTTGTCCCCCTATCCCCTGTGCAGCAACCAAAGTTTGGGGCACCATATCACAAAAAAATATTTGAGATACAGCCTTGAACTTCAAGGTTATGTCCTTAAATCTCAGTTTAAAGATTCAAAGTGTTCAGAGTGTTTTCATGTCCCAAATTGCTGGGACAACTTGATGGGAGCGATTTTGATGATTTGAGATGGACTGACTCAGGTGAGAAGAGGCGGCATACCTTTAGAGCAGACAAAGCACCAGCTGACGTTGACGTGGCTGTGGTGGCTGTAGCCCTTCTTGGCGTTGAAGTGGTTGGTGCAGACGATGGCGGTGTTGGTGATCATCTCGCTGCCAGCGGCTACGCACAGATCGCCAACGTGGTACGCTACAGGGCAGCGCAGGCAACGCATCATTCTGCCTGCAATGTCGAGTTAGACAGATCGGATTAGACAGCAACGATTTGGTTTCCCTCTGATTCAAAACAACAAAGGGGACAGATGCACTCTCCCATGAGCCAACACACCCTTAAGCAAAACGGATCTCTTAACAGCTCTGCAGCTCTTCCACCGGCTCTCAACTCCTTGTGGAGTGGGAAGAGCAAAACGATATTTTTATCTTAAGGCGAATCAATATTCACAACAAGATACAATCTGTAACAAACTGTAGTATTTTACAAGTATGGCGACATCATATTTCATCAGTGCCTTGTTTTCACGGTCACTTCCTCAAATGTTGTGAATTCACACTGTGAAAAGTCTTTCAATGTGCCACAGGCAAGAAATAGATACTGAATGAAAAAGATGAATATACTGACAATGCAAAAAACATTTACAGAGCTGAGCCTTCCCTCAATAAAAGACCTTTCTTATCCAAAAGCAATAATCTTTTCTTCACTTCCTCAAACATTGTCATCACACTGTATCAATTACATCCTAAATACAGCAAGTAAATATGAGAACACTGCGTTCTTCAATTTAAGGCTCAAGCATGCATGTCAGTCTGGAAGGTGTGAGAAAACTATTTCTAAAATTCATTCAGCTGGTTTGTTTTAAATGGCATTCTGTTGACTGCAGGGTTCCTTCAATTTTACAAAGTCAAATGATGGCTATCAAGCAACATTAATATCCCTTCTTGTTTTTGCAGTTCCAATTCAGGACTTTGAATGGGAAAAGCAAATGCATTTGATAATTTGCAGACTTCAGAGACCTGTGCTGCAACCCTGCAACTACCATGATGGTGCAACAAGACACTGGACCACATTTGTATCTGATGATGATGATGATACAGCTCATCATCAGCTTTACAGTTAAGGTGGACAATTTGCCACATGTCAAAAACAAACAAACAAATAATTAAATATTTAATTGGGCCATACAGCTTGAAGAATTAAAATGTACATTGACAGCACAATAGCCCATATTTTATGCTAGCACTATCACATACAGAAGCTGATGCTGAACGGATCCAGAAACAAATCTAAATTTGTTTCCACATCTGCAAATACTGGACAGCAGGGGTCATCATCGATATTAGTCCAAGGGCCAGAATTCCTCTAAGCAGACAGTATCAAGGCCAGACTTTCAAATATTTTTTTAAAATATTTTTTATAATTTATTTTCTTTTTAGGCCTAATTTTCTGAATTCATTAATATTCTGTGGGTCTGATGTGGCCCGCCAGCTGCCAGTTGATGACCACTGCTGTACAGGATACGATGATACGTTGTGGCCACGGTGCAGCAGAGCCTCACCCTTGGTGGACTTGGGCTTGGAGCGGCAGCTGTAGTGGCAGCTCAGGCAGGTGTGGAGTGGGCACCGGAAACCTTTGTTGTCAAACACGGTGAGGGCGCTGAGGCGGACGCACGCCTCGTGGTAAAACTTGCCGCAGTGCTGAACGTGGCAGCGGCGCACCTCGCCATCCGACTGCTTACAGGTGAAACACGAGTGAACGCCTGGGAGAACAGAAACAGGAAAAGAATCATGAGGATGATAACAGTCAGATCAAAAAGACCAGTAATTATAATAAGGATACTGTTATCATACCTCATCCAAACCTACATAATCATTTATTAAAACTGCCCCCAGGGGGAAACTTTGACTGGCAAACAGGGTTTACAGAAAAGACACACGATAAACCCACATAACCAACTGTCTGTGTGGTTTGTGATCAGCCAACAAGACCAGACACGGAGTAAAGCATGACAACACTGCCAGAGTTAAGGCTCTGTGCCCATGTGCTCTAATGCTGGTCTAAAATATCATGTTATTGGTTGTGGTCAAATTTTCCAAAATCAAACATTTGCATGACTGCTCAGCTTGTTAGACAGTTGCTGGACATTAGTGCTGTGCAGACTGACCTGTGCCCCACAGGTCCCATGGGTAAACAGATGGTTCAGGCAGCAATGGGCCATTAACATAAAAACAATATGAAGCATCATACAGAGAAACACTCTTTCCTAATATTTTAAACGTGCTGGCAGTATGCAGGGGCTTTACCAAACTAGATCGAATGACTGTCTTATGTTTCAGGTCCCTCAAGTCAGTTCTGAACTGGGGGAATCAGAGTTGAGCTATTATGCCCCATAATATGGATTGAATAACAGCAGACCTTGAAACATGACACATTCATATCCCTTCCACAATTTAGAACCACGATCAGCAACCTCTCTGAATCAGCATCTAACTGTTTTTAAACTGAGTTTTATGTATTTATATTGTATATTATTTTTTTTTTAATTACAGATCTGTTGGTAAAAGTGGTACTGCAACATAAAAAGAAAAAGTTATGTAAAGTGACATTTTCATAGATGGCAGGATCCAAAATTAACCTTTTGGCTCATCTGCCAATGGCAGGTAAACTGCATGCCATTTGCTTAAACTGTACATCGATGTCGTTGTAAATGAAGGCAACCTGAATGATTTTTCTTTTTTTTTTTTTTTTTTATAAATAAAGGTAGAATGAATGAATGCAATATTATGCAAACAGGTTTAGGCTGATGTATGTCTGAGTTTTATTAAAATCACCCCGTCAGGTGGCTGCAGTCACCACCGGGTGAATTGCTAATGCGGGCAGATTGGAGTGAACTCGGAGCTGACCTGCACATCACTATTGGACACCATTATCCCTTCAGCCCTCGATCCTTTTCACTTAAGCCACTGTTTTTTTTCTTGTCTTAGCTTTTGTTTCTGCTTTGGTGAGGTTGGGGTTACCTCTTAAATCTTCATGTGCTCTCTAGTGTGGAGTGTAAATAAACACCAAGCCTCAGTAAACAGACACATTTGTACACAGCAACATGTCCCACTGTGTTCCTATTTCACGCAAGTTTGACTGTTTTAAGTAGACCAACACCTTTTGGGTAACACTAAAGCCACCTTCAGCTAAAAATGTGTGCACTCATGGTAATGGGGGGTGTTTCACATCCATCATATGTCTGTTATATTGTCACTAAATGACAGAGAAATTCCCTAAACTGCCAGGGTGAGAGGTTTGGTTCCCACACAAAAATGTATGCCAACTTTATGGCACAAAACATTAAGATAGTGCCCATTAGCACCAAAACTAAGTGCCAGAACAGTCTTTATGCTCAAAAATAAATCAGCTCCTCACCTGTGCTGCACTCCTGACATATCAGCTTGTCCTCAGGTTTGAATGACTGGCCCAGACACTGGAGGTGGAACATCCCACAACACTGACCCTCACAGGGCACCAGGTCCTCACCGGCCTGCTCACACACCTGTAAAACACAAACACACAGATATGTAAAACCACTAGAGGAGATGCACACGCATCATGGTATGAAATTATGAGAAAGAGGATGGAATGATATGAAAAACCTTGTACCCATGATTTTTACTTTAAGTTACTGGGACGAGTGTGGAAAAATCCCAAACACAAACAATAAAAGTAAGCTCAGATCCCCGGTGTCGATTTTCAGAGGAAATAAAAATTTCTTTTGTGTCATTAGGTAGTCCTTTCAAACAAAACTCTTGTTTTGTCTACAATATCGGGGAAAACAGATATGCAGGTACAAACTGTATCTGTATTCACAGGAATGACAAAGGCAGTGGAAATAAAACCCACTCGTTTCCACACCGTAGGCCAGAGTGAAACACTAAAGAGGCCGACTCACCTGGCAGACAAACTCTTTCTTTCGTTCTCCCTTCTTGTTTCCGTCCAAGCTGTCACTCGGGGAGTCGGGACGCCCCTCACTCCCAGATCCCTGCAGAAAACACTGTCCGGTGAAACTCCAATCTTGTAGTAAACAAAAACAATGTCAATATATTACATGTCTCTAACCCTGCGTTCACACTGTGGGCAACACGATAAACAATCACACAAAGTCCATTCGCTTCCTAAAGAGCTGATGCGAGGACACTCAGGGACACGTGTTGAACTTTTTGAAGTCAATAAAACCATCTGTGATTTTTTAAAAAGGTTATTGTTTTTTGGTCTTTCTGTTCTATTTGATAGTTACTGTAAGGAGTGGCAGGAAAGGCAAGGGAGAGAGGGGGTGACACGCAGCAAAGAGCCTAGGCTCAGATAGCCACCATCTATGTGGTTTTATTTCACAAGCAATAGCTTGCCAGACAAGTGCAAAATGGAAGAGATACTGATTGTAGACATCCAAACAAAACAGGCTTCACACAAGACTTGTGTTGAAAAATGTATTATTTACTCATGGCTGACAAGAGCATTTTTGACTACAAAACCTTCATCAGCGTCTGTTTGATGAAGACTTTAGAGCTGAAAATGTCAGCCACGAGTAAATGATTCATCTTTCGACAAATCAAAGACTTAAGCGTGACCCATTTTGTTTGTTGCTGGATGATCTGAATATTGGAGAACATATCAATCCCTCTGAGTGCAGGCAGTAGGTTCCAAAATGCTCAGGAAGCCATTCAAAGCTTCCCTGTTTTCTGAAACTCTCATTTGAAAATACGATAGATGTTAACGATTCAAAAACAGTTTTTGGTTGCATCCGTTGTAGGTGTTCATGGTAAGCCCTGAAGTCAATTGCTACTTCCTAGGTATGTGTTTGCTCTTTAAAATCATTATGAAATGTTATCCCAAAAACAAAATGCATGATTGAACCTGTTCAACCTGTTCATAATTTTAGCTGCAGACTGCTGCAGCTGGAGCTTCTCAAACCGCAGTCGTAACAGAGAAGTGAAGGGCTCCAGATGGTGACTGAAATGGTCACCAACGTGCATAACTTTTTTTTTTTTTTTTTTTGGCTACAATTCTTTTCCTGCCATAAGCAAGGGGGGAAAAAAACAAACAAAAAAACGTAAAAACATGTACAGTGGCCAGCTCTCATCGCCTGTGTCTGTCTGGCTTGCTACACTATAGTGCATACTCCTGTAACATAAAGCTTAGGTTATGTTTGACGCAGTGCACAAAACACATGGACAGATATAGGATTATTTACTCTCAGTATCTTGCAACATCACCAACACTGCTATAGCACAAAAGACTGCACAATACAGTGCAGTGTCTAGCCTATCAGAAACACACCAAATCAACTTAACAAGAGCATCTTGCTGTTGAACATAATTTGGCCCCATAACAGATGTTTCCATTCACAAGTAGCTGCAATAATTAGCTGAAGTGCATTTCCTCATCCATAGCATGCACCCGCCTCACACTACTGCTACATTCCCCATCAAAGACGTCTCTTGGCATGTAAGAGACAGACAGACCATCTCCTCTTGCATCACCTTTGTCGTTTTAATTTGTCCTCAGCAATAACTAGCTCCAGGGCAGTCCTGATGGATAATGGCAGTCTTCTGGTAATACTCAATGACTTCTTGCTTATTCACAGAATATCTTGTTTGTGATCCTTCTGGCATTTCAGAGAATACTGCAACGCACAACGCATTGATCATAAACACCTCTAAGCCTACTTGCAGCCTGTGCGTCACCTGTAGAGGCCCCTTGCCACGGTGCAAGTACCAGTATAAACCAAGCTTTACTGTCCTGTCCTCACATGCACTCCTGTACTGTCCTGTACTGTCCAGAGACTGAAGCGTACAGTGATGCACAGACGCAGCAGCAACAGAACAGCTTATCGTATCGTTTCATTCTGTAGAATAATCTGAACAGTGATATTATTATCCTTATAAATAGCGTTTCATTAAGTTTTTGAAACTTGCCATAGTGCCATAATAAATAGCATGCACGATGTAGCTAACTGCTTAGCTACATTTTTCTATTCCTGAACTTTAACTAACCATGAGCAGAAAACTAATCGAGTATTCAATGACATATTTACTCAGTCAAACTCCACTTCTTACCTCAGGCTCGAGACAGGGAGAGGACCGCCTCTTCTTTGCCTTGGAGGGTGTGGCTTGGTTGTCCCCGTCCAGTTTCCTCTTCCTCCTGCGCTTTGGCTTCTCAGGGACTTGGTCCTCGGTGGAGCCTAAGTGTTTGGACAACAGTTACCAATCTGCTACAGAGCCATGATAAAACAGTTGTGAGTAAAAGGTCATTGCAGGGAACACTAACACTTTTTGGTGTGAATTTGACAGAGAAGCTGGTCAGTGATGCTTGTTCAAGTCATCAGGTTTGTGACTTTATCACAAAATGGATTTTGGTTGCTTTCAAAAAATTCATCAACTAATTTTTGGGTGAAATTTTGAGGGCTTCTGGTTGATGATCAGCCATATTATTTACTCTTTAACAGTAGCAAAAATACATGGAAGCTTTAACTTTAAGTCTGGCAGTTTTATGAGAATTATACCTTGCTGACAATATCTGGTAGGGTATAAAAGAAATACATTTGCCAGAGTATTTGTCTAAATCTTTTATGAGGCCCTTCCTTTTGAATTTCCCCTGCACAAATTTGTATTTCATTACCTTTGCTATTCTGAATATGTATTTTTCCCTTTATCTCAATTTTCTTGCTATACAAATAATCTAAAAATAGGTAAAGTCATAAGATGGTTTACCAGAGAGAGGAACTTTTGACTTTTTCAGCTGCCTCTTTGTTTCTGTAATGTCTTTGTCAATTTTCTTCCTTCTTCTCTGCTTTTTCTCCATGGATCCTTCAGACATCAGGGCCTGAGAAAGGAAAGATATTACTCGGTGCATGGATGAGAAGAACAGCAAACAAGAAATTGAGTTCCATTCCAAAATTACATTGGTGCATTTTGGGAAAAATGTGTAAATTAGTCAATGCTCAGTAACGCAAAAATACACCTGATCACAGTGTTTTACTTTATCCCAGCTGCATTTTGTCAGATCTGGGGTCAGCTGTATTTGTTCAAGAAAATCTCATTTTAGAATGAAATTTCTGTAATAAACTCACTTTTTGTTTCTCAGCATCTTTGCTCATTTTGCGTCGTTTTTTAGGCTGCTGATCCTTTTCTGCAGCTTCTGTTAGTGGTCGTTTAGAAGTCTTCTTCCGCTCCCTTTTGCCTACAAACAAGGAATGTTGAGGTTAGACACCTTATTTTATTTAATTTTACTTTTGGTTTTGACTTGGACCAACAGTGGAATACAAGAACTTTGTATTGCAAGGAATAAATTCACATTTGGGATTTTTCATCAGCCATTGTTCCCGTTTATTCCCAGCTACTGAATGTGTCATCAACTGATGTGTATGACAATTCAGAGAAAGGTATGTCTCGTATCTTGTCACCTTATGGTGAAGAAATGTATTTAATTGGCATTTCAGTTTATAGAAAACTATATTGCTAACATTCTCTTCGTATCTAACACTGTAGCTCATCTCTAGCTGTAAGTTAACTGCACGGCCCGTGGTTTGCAGCAAAAATTGGTCTGAAAAAGAAATGCAGCCAATGTTGAGAGGCAGTTTTAAAGGGTAGAGGGTAGAAGCATTCTCCCAAAATGTGGCAAGTACCTGACAAACTAAAGGAGAGAAAAAAAAAATCAAATAAATTTCAAAATATCGTGCTATTCTTTACATTCTCAGGTTCTTTTGTTTGGGAGGATACTGTACAAGTATAAGGTTACCTCCGTTTTACTTATGTTACAGAAATATGATATAAATATGATGCTAAACTGTGAACCGACTCACCTGAAGAGTCAGTCCTCAGTTCTTCATTATCTGCAGCCATCTTTTTCTTTCGCCTTCTCTTTACTTTTTCAACTGCAACAACACAAAAATTTCTTTCAAATTCAATAATTTAAGACGCACAGTTTTTTTTTTTTTAACCATTTCAAGTACTTGTATCAATTATTATGCATTTTGGCTAAACTTTATAAAATGGTAGGGGAAAAACCAGAAGGCTTTACAAGTGCTAATCTGTGCAAATGGCCAAGATGGGAAACTTTTGAATCCACTGCGGCTGATGGATCCCAAAATATACTTGCCACTTCAGTATTTCTCCAGCCATGAGGCATTTCAAATTCAACCTCCTTAGTAGCAGGTACGGTCGAAAAAATGTACTCAAATATACCGCCAAGAGCCAGAATTTACCAGAACTTGGCTGAGGCCTGGTGTTCATTTGCTACTTCAACTTTCAACCAACCTGAAACTGGTTCTGAAACATCGCCTGTTGAAGAAACCATCTTCGATTTCCTTTTCTTCACAGGATCTGGCGAGTTGGCCATTGCAGAAACGGATTTCATTTGCTTCCCCGTCTTGGTGAGAAGCTGAGACTGTCTGGGTTTTCT
Source organism: Myripristis murdjan (assembly GCF_902150065.1). NCBI lineage: Eukaryota > Metazoa > Chordata > Actinopteri > Holocentriformes > Holocentridae > Myripristis > Myripristis murdjan. The sequence continues at coordinate 5,232,960 of NC_044001.1, forward strand.
CTTTTTCCTCTGAGGTACAACGGAGTTTGCCAGAGCTGCAGAAGTGGCGGGATCCTACAAAATAAATAAAATACAAACAACAAAGCTAAGACAAAAGCCTGCTTCATGACTGAACTAAGGCTAAAATAATACTTTTCTGAAATTCTACTGAATTTCCGGACACTGGTTTCATTACAGTATTTGAACATTTTGGTTGGCCTTCAATGTGAATTATGCAAATAGTGGTCACTCAGTATGATGCCAACCAGCCCAAATCTCTCTAAAGTTAATGATTATTCTGTGAAACAACAGCCACAAAATGTGAGCTGCGAGTGGACCCACAAATATGTAAATTAGTATGTTGTGTATATCAAGATTGGATTGCTTTTTTCAATAATCTTGTGTTTTTGTCTGATTACTAGACTTTTCAACACCTGGAAATGATTAAATTTTTCATCCTTTTTTGGGGGATCTGCATTCCTATTATTATTATTATGTCCCTTGAAAAAACACAATCCAAACAGAAGTAAAAATTATGTTCACACAAGCCTGCCCTGGATAATACAATACACAGTATGTGTTCTGCAAACCTGTGAGGCTGGCTGTAGTAGAGGCATTGCCTTGGAAGAACCTGGACCAATCACTTTCTTCTTTGATGGTGAGCCAATTAGCTGGCCTTTGCCCATTTTTCGCCTTCCCCCTATTTTGAATTCTGTTCTGCGTGCTTGGATCTTTTTCCCTGCTGAAGTGCTGTCTTGGGACAGGAGGTCGGCTGCAGGGCTGCCCGGCGGTGTCAGGAGTGACGGGCTCAGCCTCGACTTGGTTTCCTGCTCCTTCTCGCTGCTCGGTTCGGGTCTCAGCTTCTCCATGACGTGGGGGTTCAAGTGCGGCCCGTTGTCATCGTACACAAACGTGAATTTGGCCATGCGCTCATTCAGCGGCATGTGGACGGCCTCCTTCGCCTGAATGATGCCCATGCTCCACTGAGCCTTGAGTTTACGGGGCACCGAGGGAGCAGTCTGCTGGACACAGGAGGGAAAAAGACGAGAACAAGTTACAACAGAGGTGGTACAGCAATGATACTGAACCGTTTGGGAAAGGGAGATGCTATAATGGCATCGTCTATTAAACAATCACTTTTACACTGTGGGCAATTTTAGAAACAAGGTTTATAGTAGTGATTAGTGAAAAAAAGAGCTCCCAACAGGCCAAACATACAGATCAATAACGAGACATGGGAGAAGGCAAAAATATAGCATTTATTCTGCTCATATTAATGCATAAATTGGTGCATATAAAGCTAGAAAACAAAAATTTGGATATATGAAATCTACACAAGCAATGTGTTTCGAGCTAATTCTCATCATAAGGCAGCATCTTACACTTTTCTAATTTATAATATCATACTTTTGTATTCAAATGGTCTCACATCTCAATTTTAAAAAACAAACCTGATTATTGGCAGGAAACTGGCGTACATGAACACAATGGGTACAAAAATTCTCTTTCACATGCTATAAACGCAGTTCACACCGTAACCCAGATTTTTGTCAAAGCATTGTTGAAAATATTATTCTTTCCTGGTTTCTCAGTGATATTTCTCATTTCAGCAACGTGCTTTAAAAAAAAAACTGCTTTCCATTACAGTTGGGGTTGTTGTGGAGCAAAACATTTGACTACTCCAATACAATAAATGTGTCAAAAAAAAAAAAAAAACAGTAAAATTCTTTCTGCTCTGTTCCTGTAAAGCTATTCATCTGTAAAACTCCCCAGCCAGAGGGAACCCTTTGTAAAACATTAATAAAAGTAGAAGTTTAAGTTTTACAACCGTTTTGAGCAAGGTCTTTCTAAACAAGGAGACACCACATATTCTATAAGCCAGAACTGAGCAAAAGAAAACAACAAATAACCTTTTTGTGGACGACACGGGAGGCTGGCTGTTTGTTGCCCTGGCACAGCTCCTGGTATTGATCCTCCCCGCTGAAGGACACCATGCTCTTCTCAAAGATGTAGCCCCTCTCAGGGGCGTCTCCAAAATACTGCACATGGTACAGAAGACCTGATCTGCTGTTAGCTAATAGGACATTAAGGAAGGGAGACGAAACACAAATTAGAATATAATTATCGCAGTGCTCATTACAGACGTCTGCATCCACACTGATGAAACTATCTCAAGCTGAAACATAAATAGGTTTACAACTGAATCTAATGGCACTCTAAAACACAAATAATGAAATCCCTGTTATAACTGAGAAGAAAGCAGCACTGATGTGAAAACTAAATTAAAACACCCCTCAAAAACCACTTTCTTAAAATTACAGAGGAAACACTGGTTATGTGTTGTTTCAATTACATGACTGCACTCACTATACTGTAATTATACAAACCACAGCCAAACCAATATACAGGCAGCACAGTTATTAGTAGGCTTCAGCCTATTGAAGCTGCCCATAGCTAATATTTTGTGCCAAATATTCACTAACTTCAGCTTTTACCATTTTTATGCTGCTCAAAAAACTACAATTTTTCACTGTTCCCCAAACTTGCATTCTTGTCAAGGTAGAAAAGCCTATCTAACAGCATTCAGGCCATCATGTGAGACTAAAATTCTCCATGGAAACAAGTACTAATGAAATTCTCTTAAGGCTGGCAGATGTTCAAGGAGAGATGGCAGCACTGATTCAATGGGATATACTGCTGCCTTTAAAAGAAAAATCTGGTACACAAATGTATCTGTATTACTCAAGCATCCTAGTGACCGTATCTCAAGTATGTTTAAATCAAATCACATTTAGATCCTAAAATTCAGGTCAAAATAGTGCTTGTGGCAGGTGGGGTTGTTCTACCTTTCTGTTTCTGTTTGACATGTTCGTTGAGCTCAGGGTCTGTGGTCACCATGCAAGGCCACCAGGGGTATCCTGACACCTTGGTCCAAACCACATCCCCAACAGAGTAACGGATCAGCAGAGGAGACTCTTCTTTAGTCTCCTTCACTTCTGGGACAAGACTGGGCTGCTGGACCAAGAGATGGAATAAATTTAAATAAACCTTCTGTCAAGGTTCCTTCTTCTTTCTATTTCCAATTCTAATACTTATCCGGACTCAAGTTTACAGATATCACATTTATCACTGTGCTTTACATGTTTGACCCTTAATATTTTAAATATTTAGTTGTGAACCATCTTTCTGCAAGTTTCAAAATGGGTTTTCAAACTCCCCTCCCATATCCACAGACCTAAATGTAACTGATGTTGTTCCATACTTTTACAAACCATTGTTTAAAAATAAAAATTTAGTCATAACTTACCTAAGTTTCTAACTTTCAATAATATTTTATTTTCAACAGCTGACACACAAGGATACTTGGAGGAATATGTAAAGACCAGTGCCAGACCTACATCTGGCATTGTCCTTTCACAGGATTTTGTCCTTGCACTATCTGTCAGCATGTAATGCATTACCGTACTGTATTAAGATCATCTTTGCGCCAATATTAATATGCCAGATTGTGTTATATTTATGGTACTTCAAATACAGTGATTCTGGATGACAAAATGTTTATCTATTTGTGAGAAAAATGAACAGACCATATCTGCTGCTGAAGTGTTGTCCTCAACCTGTGCAGGGACATGTGGCACCACAATGATGGCAGAGGAACTGAGGTTTAGTTGAGGTTTTGGTTTGTGAGGTCTCCCCTTCCTTTTCTTAACCTCCTGCCTATTCCCAGTTTCAGACATAATGCCTTCAGCGGCTGTGGCCAAACTGGTCCCATCGGCGCTGCATGGCTCAAATGGCGGCTGCTTGACCCCCTGGGGTATCTTCACCTTCAGTTCAGGGTCTGAGTGCGGGGAACACTTGTGCTGGTGGGTGCCATTGGTGGCAGGGGCTTCAGCGCCCTTTAGGATGGGTGGCTCTGGGGTGCAGAGCTTGGGCAGGCTGTCTTGGTCTCCGTTCAGCACACGGGAGGTGAGGTCTTTGAGCCTCTCATGGCCGTGGTTGTTGTGACCGTGGCCAGCCATCTTCTGCAGGACGCCGTCTTGCAGTGTGGCAGCGAGCTGGGCAGCAGCTTTGTCCATTAGCAGCGCAGGGTCACCGCTCATGTCTCCCCGGCCCTTCCGTCCACTGAGAGACTCCGGCGGCTGCTTCATGCTGATTGGATTGGCTGGTTCGGGCATCGAAGGCAGGGAGCTACCTTTGCTGTCCATCCCATCAAAACCCCCAGGCTCACTGAGCTATAGGAGAGGAAACACACATCAACTTCCCATTCCTCATTAGTACTAGCAACTGACTCAAACTAACATTATGGATAGATATATTCTTCATTCAATGTGTGTTGCTCTTCATTCAAGTAAGTTTCAAAATGGCATTCTAGTATATGAATTCCATGTCCATAATGCCACAGCTTTTACAAAATGGCACTCACTTGCTCCAACGGAGCATGAACACAAAGCTTGGAGGCAACAGACAAAAAGTGCACCTGTCATGGAATGTTCTAGCAGCGCAGTTTACATGTTTTTACTGTGCAAGTCGGCTAACTGCGAATCTGAAACAACAATACAATTGCGCACTAAAACAATTACAGTATCTCAATGAAATCGAGCCACTGGGAAACTAGAACTATAGGTTAATCACAAAGCATTTAAAACGAGGTCAAGCCGAACCCAATCTCGATTATATTCGTGCATGCCACCAAAAAAACATACAAGGCGGGTGGAGAAGCCCTTACCACAACGATTTCCAAGTTGGCTCTTTCTCCTAGCAAAGAACTAGCTAGCTACTAGCTGCAATCTATGGCAAAGCGGTATGGAGAAAGCAGGGAGGCAGGCGGCAGGCTCCACCGCATGCAGCGAATGCCCAATGAGTGGGCGGCTAGCTCTGCCGCGTAACCACAGCATCACTGGCGAGAAAAGCCGCGGAAATGTAAGCAGCTGACAAGTCGGTGTTAAGCTGATGGGGCTCGGATAGTTACTGGAATGAAATGAAGGGCTCTCATTAAATTAATGGTTAAAACGTTGCCATATTGCGATGAAGGTCGCGAGGTGCTCAGATTAGCTGCAATGTGGCGGCCAGTGAACCGAGCTAACATTTAAAAGACGCTCCTTCCTCTACACTGTCTTGCTTTGGCAGCTAGCCACATTAGCCAGAGGTTGCCACACCGTGTCATGCACAATACAAAACGGGCTCTGACTATACTCCGAAGTGGAAGCCACGATGGGGAAAATTCATGGATACCGGTCACAGATGCAATCAACCAGCCGATCTCTATGGAGTACAGTCTCGCTCACCCTGTCACTGCTGAAGTCAGCCATTATGCCGCATTCCAGCAAATAGACCAAGCCACCACCCAAACGCTAAATGGAGTTAACTGATTAGCCACGATAAGCTGGTTCTAGCCGAACACACGAATGAATGGACTCACAGATAGCTTGCCGGTCGCAGACATTTGTTTGGATTGTTTCGCGATTATTTCACAAATATGCTGCAACTGTACGCGCCATGACAAGTCATTCAAAAATGCTAATCGTGCCTAGCCAGCACTGCGAGCTAAGCAAGCTAAGCTAGCATCCGCACCATTGAGACCAAGCCGAATTATGCATTTAACGTTAGCATCAGTTAGCCTGCTAGCTCACTAGCTTATCACTGGCTAAAATGGTTGGCCGGGCCGAACAAGTGTATTTACAAAGAGTCATGTTGGTGCGCTTATCCGAGCTTGACGGGAAATAAACGGCCGTTTCTCTCGGTTACCTGTTGAAGTTCCTCTCAGCGGTTAAATGGAAAAAATGTACGTATTCATCCTGTTAAAAGCGAAGGATTTCATTCAAGTCGAATCAAGGCTTGCGGGAAACTCAAACTCTCCTCCCGACCAGCGCGAAAAATACTCACTTCCGATTGGTCGGGAGCTGCGCGAGGATCCAACCGGTCCTTTCAAAAAACCAACCGTAGGAAGCGGTGGGCCCCGGTGTCACCGCGAGCCTCGACGCTGTTTCACAAACACGTCCCTTTAATCGATTTAGCGAACAAAACGTGCTTGTTTACGTCTCCCAGTAGAGTACGATAAACGGTATTTACTTGTTGATGTTTACTCAGACTGTGTATGTTTAAGGGTTACTGTATTCACCGTGAGGACGACCTGCGTAAATCAACGCAAACAGTTAGGAAACTTTTATACGCCGATATGAAGAGCTCATTTGCAAAAACAGATAATCTCTATTTGAATTTATTAAAACCTTTTTAAACTTTTTAGAATTTTATTAAAATTTACTTTATATTTATTTCTATTTTTATATGTTTATTTAGCTTGGCATAATTTTTATTATCCTAAATCATGCTTTGTGTGTGTGTGTGTACTCCAAGCAGTATCAGTGAAAAAGGTGTATTCATTTTAAGAATGTCTTTTATCTGTTTTTGCAAATGACCTCTTCATATATTCCCCTTTACGCAGGTCTGCATAAATCTACGCACAACTTTCACACGCCGAACACCAGATCCCAAACAGATGCACAGCAGAACTTTTTTTTTTTTTTTTTCTCGGTAAATCCTTATTTCAAGTCATGAACAAAGACGATAACAACATGGATTACAGATAGATACAGCATTACAGTACAACGTAAAGTAGTGCAAAAGAGAGTACAACAAAAAACAAAACAAAAAAGATAAACATAATAATAGACAAAAACGCAAGTGTATGACAATAATCTCACTTAAAGACTGACAATTTTGCGTACATTGATCATTTTGATTCACTGGATAGAATGCAAATGCGGCAAAATAACTACTGTTGGAAAGTACCTGACTGAAATAAAAGTGGTGAAACCAAATTAACACTATTTTGCATGGAAATCCACCATAGGACCCCTGGTGGCCCTGGCCCCAACTATTGTAAACCACCAGAGGCCTAGTAGGCACCGTCTTTCAGTCCAAATCTAATGGCCTAATGGCATGGTCATTTAGTGACATTGATTTCATTAATCAATTCATAGATTGAGTCCATACAACCACAAAATGGAAGGAAATGTTTCCCGTTGGAATTATCTACATACAAACCGCATTAGAAGAAACAATGGCAAAGAAGAGCAACTGTGAATTTGATCAGTTTGATTATCTGATCAATCAGAGGAGGCACTTCAGAATCAGAATTCACATCAGAATCAGAAATACTTTATTGATTCCTGAGAGCGAAGTGTCAGCTGCAGTTGCTCAAATTCTCAAGAGAAGAATTATAAGAAATAGAAAAAGAAAAAAAACTATGTGCAGTATGAATAAATGTGTGCATTAATCCTACTTATGCATTAATCGTAGTTGTAAAACAAACAAACAAACAAACAAACAAAACGCAAGTGACAATGTAAACGTGTGTTATCGCACAGCCTGGTTGCAGAGTGCACGGGCCTGCTGCACCAAATACCTCCAACATCCGAGATTTCCATGCAGAGGCTTGCAGTACCGGCAGAGGAAGCCAAGCGGCGTTAAAAGTGCCAAAGCTATATGACATACTTCCGGTAGAAGACTGTACTTCAAAATAAACGTCAGCATCACAAAAGACTGGCATATCTGACAGTAAAAGTGCATCAGAACGACGCGATTATAAAAGAAAAACAACAATTAAATAGCCTGCATCAGAGAAGACATTCAAGTGATCTAACCATTTCGGAAAATATGTCTCACTGGCTGATGTTTTCTGACTGTTGATGATGAGGCTAGTGTACTTAAAAGATCTCAAACTTAAAAAAAAAAAAAAAAAAAAAAAAGTTAATTAGCTCTTTTTTAATATTTAGCACATTTTCACTCTGCAGTGAAAATAATTCAATTTTTTTATGCTGGGTGCAGCCTGGGATTGTATTCTGAGTCTAATCTGGAGTTTTCACCCCTATTGCACTATTGATAATCAGACTGATGGTGGATGTGGATGGGACAAAAACAAGAAAGATTGAAAGAAAGAAAACAGCCCAGGTGATTAGATCATCATCATCATCGTCATCATCGTCATCAGCCCACAGGGTGAACATTTAATTTTAATATAACACTGAAGTTTTGTCTGTTTTTATGAACTGTTACACATACTCACCTCTGTGAAAGAATAATTTGGGACAATTTTTTTTGTTCTTACACTCACAGTAGCCATTAAGCCTTCACTTATGCAAAACCATAAGCAGACTCCACTTTGGTTTTATTCTGTGTGGTTATCAGAGTTGGCAGTAATTAGATTACTTTTACCAGTAACAAGGTAATGCAAGGGATTCAGTTTTAACTTTCAGTAATCACATTACAGTTACTTATTGCTTCTTCTTCTTGAGCACAGGAGTTTTTGAAAGTTAGAAGAAGCTTTTCAGAAGGGAGAATATAAGCCCAATATCATGTGAGCTGAGTTGTTGGCCTAGTCTGGTGAGCATTTGTCCTGTACAGACTATTTTATCAGTACTCATATGACTTGGTGTCTCTTTATAAAAAAAAAAAAAAAGGTTGGCTTTTAGAAAGCAATGCAAAATAAAGCCATCAGTCATCTAATTACTTTTTTGAAGCCGTATTTAATAAAGTAATGTGATTTCTATTCGTAGAAAGTAATGACTAACTTTATTTGATTACTTTTTTGAGTAACTTAACCAACAATAGTGCACATAATAATGCACATCTCAACACAGGCAATGAAGTCTCTCAGTTCACCAAATTGAAACTGTAATTGACCTTCTCAGTAATTAATTTCAAAGATTTGATACAAAGCAAATGATTTTCAGTGTTTTGATTTTGATTAACTCTCTGCACATCAATCTGAAACATGGGGTTTTATTGCTAAAAACATCGGACCGGAAGTGCCCCCATCTCCCGGCAGCTTCACCCTGCCAGTCCGTCCGACGTCACCGACCGGCAGCTAGCTGTCACCCGCGGAGAAGGGCAGGACATGGGGCTACAAGTTAAACACTTAGACAGTTATGTATGTATTGTAGCTTGTTAGGAACGTACAAGGACGTTGTTGTTTTCTATGTAACCCGTTACCCACCCGGTTTCCTTCTTCTCCCGTTTAGCAGTCCGTCTGTTTCGATATCTTTGCCACAGACAGGCTAGCTAACCGGCTAACCAGCTAGTAAGTGCATCCATCCGTTAACACAGCGAGTTGTGATAGAAAGCCTCCGCATGGCGTTAATCCTGTTTACGAGGTCTCGCGCACCTTTAATGAAAACATCCAGGTCGTTAAAGAACGAATTCAGAAAAGGCAAAGGTAAGTTGTTGTGTGGTTTTTTTGTACATTTGTGTATGGAAGAGGTAAAACAAGGGCTAACAGTTAAGGCCTAGCTACTAACATTAGCATGTAGAAGACTCAGGTGTGTTTCGTCCAGGCAGGTGATATGATGTCATTATTACCCTTTTGGGCATTTGATTATTATTGAGCGGTGATCATTTCATGTGTCACAGCCTGTGTCATCATTGAAGTAACAAATCAGTCATACTTTTTAAGCGATGATGTTTGGGAACTTGCTTAAACGTGCACCCTCCTAAATGTGGTATCCCAAATCACCACGCCTCGTAAATACAAAATACAGGGAGAAATCCTTTATGATTTTTAGGTCAGGTTTTGAGAACACCCTGGTGTTGATGCTCAGCTGGCAAGCGCCCCATCTTACTGCAATCTGAGATGAGACTGCTCAACTCGGGCCCAGTGTGTTGCAGAACGACTTTTGCAAGACTAAATGTGAGGGGGAAGAAGGTTAAACATGAGTGAAACTATATTTTGACTACACATTGTGCTGATTTCTCCAAGTTAACCCAAACTTTGGCTGATGGGTGGTCTTCTCTGGTAGTGCCCTGCTTTGTCTGGGTCATGGCTATTGTTGCTGTGTGGAAAGTTGTGAAACGTGGAAACACTGAAACACGACGTTTTGTCTAGTACCTTCTTCATGGAGTAGTGGTGCTTCACAATCAGCATTGTTCATTCTGGCCATTACATATGCTTCTTGAACACACATTAGACTTAATCTATCTTGATCTGCTCTGATGCTGTTAGAGGGGTGCTCACATTTCAGGAGCTACTGCAGACCGTGGGAGCTTTGTTGGCTCCATGGTAATATAAACAAATGAAAGTATAATGATAACTGATCTGACTGTCATGCAAACTGATTGTAGTTTTTTTTTGTTTTTTTTGTTTTTTTTTTTGTTATCTTCAGACTAACACAGTAATCTCAGTATACAAGTGTACAGTCAGTGTGTACATCATACCAGCTGCTGTAAAACTGTCTCAGACATCGTCATTGTGTATCTTGTTCATTTTTGTTTAATGTATATTTACATTAAAATTCATCACTGAGCTGTTTCAAGGACGTAATGGGAATGCAGCTGAGGAGATGATTTTATATAACTGTAGTGGTGGTATGTTCCCTGCGCTGAGAGTCTGGGTGTATAAATAGATTAGGGGGGAGTGGGGATTTGTGTGTGTGGTAGACAGCAGATCATGCTTCTTGGCTTAAGCCCAGGTAGTCAGACAAATTGCAGGTCATGCATGAGGAAAGGTCAGAACCTCTTGTAACTTCACCTCAGCCAGACTGTTCCGCTGGCACCGAGCGGTGGTCATAGCATCATTCCTCGGACTGTACTCACGTCTGTGTTGACATTAGCGCTGGTGCATGCACATAGTGTTGCGGACACTAGTTGGTATCATGGTTGGGGTCATATTCAGCATACGCTGTTCCCATGCATCATCATATGTCATGATCACAGATATGTAGGGCTGTAATGATATGCTCCGTCTACAGTTTTCTATGATATGGGATGCTGGGCTCTATAAATCAGGTTCATGCTACTTGTTCTTAAAAAAAAAAAAAAAAAAAAAGAATGAATCAGAGAAAAAGAGTATGTCTTGCTGCTTTGGCATGAAGTTGTGATGCTGATTTGTGTACTTGTGTATTAAATTGGCAATCTCTATGTGATTTTGTCCCGATGAGATCAGTGATATTGCAACACACATTTTGGCTTCATGGTGCAAAATGCGACTTTGTGTCACCCATGAATGAATTTAATATTCGTAGTATTTATTTATACAGACTGCAAATCCCAGTAGTAAATGGATGAGTTGCTTGTGTACAGACAAGTGTTGGCGTATCCGTACTGTCATATCTGAGCTCCTAATAATTTGCATATGAGTGTAATCTTATTATATTTTACAACAGGATCTACGGAGTTTCCATGCAGCGCCTGGTAAACATAACACTGAAATATTCAGGGGAGCATTGGAATGTAAATCAGCATGTAATCACACTTAATGCTTAGTGGAAGGTGTTCAAACATCCGGACAGAGTACTGCTCTACAATCCCGGTTCAGGTGATTCTAATTCTAGGTTATGTCCTTTGTGGGAGTTAACAGGGGCTTTGGAAATGAGTGCAGCTCAGGCAGAGATGAGGACACTGGAGCAAATGGACATCTGTTGCTCAAATGCTGAAATTATTGTGACTGGAAGGTTGCTGATTGAAATCCTCAGTGTGCTGGGAGAATGTGGCAGGAACACTCTCCTTCCTTTAATTTGATTTTATTTATTCATACAGTTTAAAGTTACAGCTGTAAATGTGCCAGTTAAGTTTTTTTTGCTAATTTTCAACTGCAGGCCTCAGGCAGCTACAAAAGTCACATAAAATACACGAAAACAGGTCTAGCCACACTTTACATGTAGCAGAGCACACTTGTAAAATACTTTAAAATAAGGACAATAATACACTATATTTTAAGTAATGTGGGGGTGAGCAAGTTGTAGGGGCCTAAACCCTGCCTGCTTCAGTGGGATTGCTCAGTGCAGCAGAGGCCTGTGGTTGTGAATGTGTAACTGTATGAAAGGCAGCAGGGCACCACTGAAAAAGAATATAGTACACATTCAGTCAGCCTACTCTAGAAATTTTTCAAAATTGACCTTTGAGTTGATTTCCACAGCAATGCTATGTGCAAGAGCCGCCCAATCAGCTGCAGTCTGTGCTGATGTGACAGGTGAACATTGACCAGTGTGCAGTCTTTTATCATATTCTGTCAGAGTGGATGCAGAGTTGTGTTCAGGGCCATCCTGGCAGGCCAGTCTGAAGTGGTAAAGATTAGCAGCATTATCTCACACCGTGTCAATAAACCACTGGTGAAACAATAAAGTTTCAGTAGTGGTGACATAGGCTTGACTCCAGGTGCACTTCCAGTGGAGTGTAATGGCGCAAGTTTGTTTGGGCAAGTGAGAACAATGCTGTTTGAACTTGAGTGTCACCAAATAACTGCACCGAAGTGTTAAAAGTGCAGATGTCGGTCCTTTTCCAAGCAAACTGTAGTACACTTTGTTAGGAGTGAGAAAAACAGGTTGAACCACCCAGGAAATGACCCTCACACACAGGGGTTTATGGGTAGGAGGAAATGGATTTTGACATCTGGTAGCCAGCAGTCACTCTTGCTTGTAAGCCTAGTTTAACAAAGTGTAAGGACAAGGGCAGGTCAATAGGATGACAATTTACCAAAACTCTAGTAAATGAGCTTCTTATAAGTCCAAATGGCCAAAGAAGACAAATAATAGGCATGGTCACATCTGAAATGTATAAATGTAGATGAATGTAAGTCTGATGGGTGCTGTGTGGGTATAGATCGCTGGTGCTTTAGTGTCCTGGCAGTGCTACAGGCCTAATTCAATGAAACCTCTGATGGATGGTGTCCACTTGATAAACCAATTACATACCACACCCAACCTCCATCTCCCTTGTCCTCTATGATCCAAACCACATTTCTAGGAACTAGACCTATTTTGATAACACAAGGAAATGTTACATCAGATCCTATCTGGCACACAGCATCAGGTCACAAATGATTTGTTGTAGAAGAAAGCTGTTGGTATCTGTTTAAAAATGGCTTACACCAAATGTAACAAGTGTAGCGTCTGTCCTCATTCAACCCCCAATATGGAAGCACTTAAAGGAGAAGTCACATATGGCTCCAGGCTGCTGTTTGGTGATATATTGCTTCCATGGTGCATGGGTAATCATTTGTAGACCGAAGATTTAGAGGCTTTAGGGTAAGACTGCTACGGTCTGTGGGTCTAGCATGCTTCAGTGGCCGCCTGTTGGCTGTAGCGGGGGTGTAGTCAAGACCACCTTAACTGAATCCAGGTGAGAATTTCAAGGCCAGGTCCAAGGCGAGGTGAAGGCAAGACCAGATCAGAGGGGAAGCAGGACTAAATCAAGACTAGAAACAAGTTCAGTGAAAATCAGTCAAAAACCCTGTTTCTCTGCTAATGTAAAAAAAAAAAAAAATTACCCCTAGAGCTGTAATCCTTTCATTTAATTGCACTGGGGGGGAGAAAATAAATAAAGGTGGACCACCGACCTCACCCTGACCTCTGGCACCCACTATAGATTTCCTAAAGCGGGTGCACTTAGCTGTGACACTGAGCTTCTGTCAAGACCAACAGGTGCAGCTGCTTATTTATCCCACAGCCATTCCCCTCCTGAACTCCATGGATAGGAGGAGGCAGTTTTAGCTTGGTGATGGTGGCAGTGATGATGATGGTGATGTTTATGATGGTTGTTATGTTTGTAGCTGCCATGCTGCTATTGCCAGACTGGGCTGTCCGTATTGTATATTTATATTTCTTTTATTGCAACTGTTATGCTGGATTGTTGCTCCCAGTGTTTCCGTGTTATTGTTATTGTTGTGATTTATGTGTTTTTAAGTGTAGTTAAACTGCACAACCAGCTTTCCTCCAGAGGAACATAAACTTGACACAGACAGGTGGAGAAAACCATATGGGAAGACGTTTTAGATTTGTGGGAAAAAGTTGAGTCAGCTTTCAACAGTGGCAGAGCACAAGATAAGTAACAGGCAGACTGAAGTAAGATGTCAGCAAAATGGTCTAGAGGCTGGTCTCAATTAGGGCACTGGAGTCAGGTTCTGCAGCCCTGTACCAGCCATTTACTGTACTGGTGCACGACACTGAGATGCCAAAATACCGCGCCTTTCCACAACAACTTCAGGCAGGCTGCTGCATGTGAAAACAAGATCAAGCTGCCAACCCTGTAGCTTGGCACTAAACTGTTCATGCCCACTTACCAATCCAGGCCATTTGTATATGCTTGACTATCATAAGAAGCTCTGTGATTGGCTGTTAAACCAAGGTACTGTTACATTCCTGTGGCTTTTTATTATCTGGTAAAATGTGAGGTTTGTCTAACTGTCTTAATTTGTCAGCCAACCTCTGGTGGGGCATTGCCAAAGTCAATAAACACCACATACATCTCTGCAAAGATCCATAGAAAGATACAGGTGGAAGTATTTGTCGATCTATATTAAATCCTCTGATCTTTTCCATTGTGTTGCATTTTTTCCCATGGGTTCAGAGGAGGAAGACCAGTCACACTGTAACCATGGTAACAACACCGCAGTTCATTTATCTCCTGCTAATGCTACAGTTTTCCAAGAAGTTTAAAATTAAACAAGGCATGACTATAGCCAAATGGACACTCTTTGACGTTAGTGGTGTGTCCCTTAGCCTGAAAAGCACTTTGGCTCCATTTTCTAAGCTGTATTTCAAGAAGGTTTATCTTAAGGCTAGTAGGCTTAGCCCATATGTTTGTTGCACACTGAAATCATTTTGAGGGCATGGCAGTTTTACTTGGCCGAGGTTTGAGGTCGAGAGTCTCTCTATTCTGCACTGGTGCAGCTCAACTGAAAGGAAATTACCACCATTTGCCAGAGGACAGTGTGAAATTTAATTTAGCAGTGTAATTTAAGCAAATTACCCCATGAAACCAAATATGTGCAGTTCTTAGGTTTCATATTGATGTTTTCATAATGGTCTGCCACCATGGTACTGTACATGACCCCTGTCTGCATGTGTGTCAGGGCATTCTTGTGAACACAATAACTCAAGAACAACTAATGTTAGAAACTTACACAACTTGCACATACAGAGCAGATTTTGGAGCACTCCGCTTCACACATTTACATATTATGAAAACGTTTGATTTTCTGAGGAGACTTTTACTTCTTAATGCTTTAACATATATTAGGAATCAGAACTGAAAGAGTCATGAATGTGAAAGCAAAACTGCGAGTGACCCACAAGCATAAAAGCACAGATGAATCACTGGGGAATATTGGGTACTTCCACAGGAGTTTAGGTAATGACTATACTTCCAGGGCTTTCTTTGTGCTGTATGTATCCCGTGGCTACAGTAGCTGGTCACACAGTTACAAAGGTGACAGTGTTCCAGTAAACTCGGTGTCCTCCCGACTGGCAGCCCCGGCCTGTCATGTTCTACCCGGCTTTGCTGGATTCATTCCAGCCGGCCATGTGACAGCCGGAGGAGAGGCATGTCCAGGCCATCTGTTCAGAGCTGATTGGCTGGCAGATTTCCATCACCCCGCCCTCTCTCTTTATGCACGTCACTCTGACAGCTGCCCTGGGGGTTTGGGAGTCACCCTGTGGGCCTCAGTGGGTGTGAATATCCTCCCCTGAGACAGACAGATGCATGTACAGATATTACAGAACAGACTGGAAAATAATGAACTGTATTTGTCTAGCGAAGCTCTTGACCACCAACACCGCAGGATCGGTGTGGAACCATGTGATACACGCATGATAGGATTAATTTACTTTGAGAAACTAGTGAAAAAGCCAAGTCCTTGTTCTTCCCAAGCTTTCAGCAGACATTTTCATGAGGTATTGCCTCACTAGGCCGTCATGGAACAGACCAGGCATGACTTCACCCTAATCGTGTTATTACATAACCCATTAAAGGCCAGTCCAGGTTGCTGCTAATGTTATAGCTGGCGCAGGGAAGTCATTAATCAAGCTGCACTGACATATCAGTACAAGCAGTGCTTCCAGATTTATGTTTAGGTTGTGTGATCTGTTTTTTGCTGAGCAACAGAAGTTTGAAAAAATTCCTTTCTGTGTGTGTGTGTGTGTGTGTGTGTGTGTGTGTGTGTGTGTGTGTGTGTGTGTGTGTGTGTGTGTGTGTGTGTATTTGTCTGCCTAATGGCTAGTTATCAGGACACAGCTGTTCATGTTGTTTGTCTTCCTTTCAGGGAAACTACAAGATGGTGCCTGTTTCAACTGCACAGCACTCAGACTCTCCAGTCAAAAGTAAGCCTTGACAGCTGTCTTCACGTCCTGTCCTGGAAAAGTCTGAAAATGTCTTAAATTATGTTATCCAAACTCATGGCCTTGAAAGGTCTTGCATACACTAAAATATAGTATTTTAAGCCTTATATTCAGTTTTAGCTGTCCTCAAAACTGTCATGTTCTTTCTTTAGTGCTGTTTTTCCATGAGAAAGAAATTCAAAAACTAACGACACGGACCTATAAATTGCCAAAACTGCAAAAAAAAAAAAAAGCCCATTTCACTTGATGAAATAGACTCCTTATTTCATAGTCAAAGTCAGTACCTAGAGTTCATTAATCAATAGCCCTGATTTCAAAGTGTTACATTCTTGATTGAAAAAAAAACTCCAGCTGCAAAATCTCCACTGCCCTTGGTTTAATTTTGAGCTATCACTTTTTTTTTAAGAGTGTGTGTCACTTTCAAATGGCAAGTAGTTCATTTTGGAACACACCAGAAACTCATTTGATTCCCAGCACTGAGCCTGAACTCATTTGTCTTTATGCTCTTTGTCCCGTTTCCTCCCTCAGACTCGAAGAGGTCCGACTTGGCAGTTTGGCCGGCGTCTCTTCATTCAGCCCTTCCTCCTTCTTGTCCGAAGGCTATGTGGGCCCCTGCCAGAGCACGGACTCACAGCGGCTGTACTGCGCTATTGTATTGGGGGCCTCCACTTCACCGTACCCTGCAATCACAACGGGGGCCCAATGGACAATAGCACGGCCACAGGACATCGCCGGCGTCCGGTGGATACACACCACGAGACGGAGGTGGGACGACTCCAAGGTGGAGAAGTCTCTGCGCTCGCTGAAGGACAAGAACAAGAAGCTGGAGGAAGGAGGGCCGGTGTACAGCCCGACGCTGGACGCCGAACCCGTCAGGAGGACGCTCAGACAGCGGGTGTTAGACGAAATCAAACACTACTACCACGGTTTCAGGCTGCTGTGGATCGACACCACCATTGCTGGGCGAATGCTGTGGAGGGTGCTGAACGGACACCCCCTGTCCCGCCGCGAGAGGAGACAGGTGAGGCCTGCAGGGGCCTTCAGGCAACTAAGGAGTGGAGTAGTTTACACACCGTTTTCTCCTGAGGCCAGCATTTTCAGTGTTATTTTTCTTGCAGGCCCGCATGTGTTTCAAGAATCGTGTAAAATTTGTGTTTGCTTAGATTGCTCTCTCCAGTTTAACTATCAAGGGACAGGCTTTGCTCAGCATTAATTTTCATACAAGCACCTCCAGGCTCCATGTCCATTTGGTGCCACACCTCCACACTGAGGCACTTCCCAGTACCACCACAGTTACAGTTACCTTTGCTGTCCTCGTCCTCGAACATTCAGTTACAGTAACTTGGTTAGACTTCTATAATATGATATACTTGAGAAATTTTGACACAGATTTCACCAGAAAATGTTTCACATATTGAGGTTTTTGCCGGTGCTTCTATTTAAAGTAATTTACAATGTGTAGAATAACTAAACATTGGCCATACATAACATGGCTAACATTACCAACAACCTATAGGAATATCTGCAAGGGGCAGAGCCATACTAAAAGATGTCACAAATAGTCCTGTGTGTTTTGAATAATTGTGCCTGGTACAAAAAAGGTTCGACAAAAAAAAAAAAGACATGGGGAAAAAAATAGAAAAGCATTTTAAAACTGAAACACCTCTGTGACCAGTTTTAAAATGTTTTCCCTAGGCTTCTTAGAAATAATTACATGTGGGCTAACGAGATCCAGTTGACCCTAATACAATTAGTTAATGACTTAGCTCTGCTCACTTACGTTGTTCCCACACTAATTACATTATGGCAGCACAGATATAGAGTGATTGCCCAATTAACTTTTTTAACCTTGTCATTCTAGATTCTGGGAGCCAGTCTTGGAACAGTGAAGTTTCCCATTGTGTGAAAACTGATAACAGTTTCTACCATACAGATGCTACCATGCACAGTGTGCCCAATAGTATTAGCATACACCGTGGTGAACTAAATTCACATTTTGAGGGCACAAAACTGAAAGTGCTCCCAATTTTGTTTCTGCACATCATTAAGTTTATTTTTTTTTAAACTGAATGTTATGCTTAGTAGTTATGATTACTTTAGGTGATTCGAGACTTTGTAATCAACTCAAAAGAGCGACTGGCACAAATCACACTCAGATTGATAAGCGGAGTTCTCCTTTAGTTTATCTCTCTGTCGGTCCTGCCCTTTGCCAGCAGTGATAATGCAGAGCCACAGAATTTGAAATTAACACCAACTACCAGTCCGTTGTTTAAATTTTGACTGTGGCTGATACATTTACCTACAGTAGTTTTTCAACATTGATTAAACAGCAAAAACTGTAACATAATCACAAAACATGATTACATTAATTTGAGATTATTATCTCATAAGAGGTGTAACTGTTATTTTTTAACTGCTAATGTAATAATATTAACTAGTAGTGTAATTGCAGAATAAAAATAATCTAATAATTCCAGTTGCATTATTAGATAATGTTAGATGTATTCACTTAAATATGTTAAACCTCTTATGAAGTAATAATTTCTCATTAACCTCTAACATGATGTTATTACATTGTCTTGCAAGTTATTACACTAATAAGTTTTGTTACATTTGCATCCCACTGAGAGATGTTTTATTATGTTTTGACAAACTATTCCATAAATTAGCAGTTTTTACACTACCAGTTTCCACAGTATAAGGTGCATTGTAGTACAAGCATTGGCTAACTGTTGAGAAATTATCCTTTTATTTGAAACAGGTATCAACATTAGAATATTTTTATTGTTGCACAAGAACCAAAACTGAGGCCAAATCAGAACTGATCTGGAATCAAAGCTACAGATGATCCCTAACTACCACGACTACAAACCAACTGCGAAGGGAGCAGTGTGTCTAAATTTAAGAATTGATTTTAACAAAGACAGTCCTGTGTGAAATAATGTCAATACATTGGAATATATCAACATTTATGAATTGCCTTGATTGCAAGTAGCCAGTAATAGGCCTACAGACAGTGTGTGTGTGTAAAGGACAGACTATTTGTTAATGACATGCTCCACTCCTTGTTCTGAATTCAAGGCAGCATGCCATGTTATATTGAGGGAGGCTGTTGTATGGAGTGGCCTCCCGGTGGCCTCTACATTAATCTGATGCAGGTGCTGGAGCGCAGGTGACTCGGCGAGGGGGTCAGTTCATGTCACACTGTTGCCACTTCCCTCGGTGGTACAGCCATACCAGACGTGACTGGCAACTTGTGAATGCTCTTTTAGAGTGAGAAGTATTGGGGCGCTGTTGATGGACTGGGCCTCTACTGCCCTTGTCTGGGAAGCTGTCCATGTGCGAGGACTGCATGTGTGCTGGCTCTGGCAGCTGGTCAACTCCAAAATGCACCAGCCACTTTCACTTTTTAAATAGCCAGACTGAATTAAGAAGAGAAAAGAACCTGCCCGAGTGGCCGATAACTTGACATATTTTGTGATTAAAATCTTTGAACACAAAGTGTAGTAATTTTTTGTTATAACTTACTACAGCTGTTATTACATTGGCTAATGTGGGAGTGCAGCTTTTTTGTTTTTGATGAATACATACTAATTTAGTGTTCAGTTGCTGTCCTGGTTTGCATCAAGTGCCACACCTTAATATTTACTTTAATGAAATTGCACTAGAGTGCAGGAAGTTGCACTGTTGTAACTTGGAGACACCAAAACAGACCACACCAGTCCATGAACTGCCCCCTGAGAGAGGTTAAGGTGATGGAAAACTGAGGAGAGTGCCTCTTATACTTGATCAGACCCTCTCCTGCACTTACGAAATGCGGGAAAATTTATTACATTTTGCGTCAAAGGTTTATTGCAGTTATTACATAATGTCGGTGTTGCCACAAAATGAAGGAGAAAGTTATTACATTTAAGGATGTTGTTACAAAATGCTCCGTTATTACCAAAGGTGTTGTTACAAACCATTTAAGAAGTAGTTGGAGATTATTTCCCAATTTATTCACCTAAAGCCTTAAGTGTTAATAATTGGATTGTTATAATTACATTAACTCTCAACCTGACATCTCACTGCTTCAAGAAAATAAGTTCTGTGAATTTGTGGTGTTAATGTCCACCCCTACTTCCTGTGAAACTGAAAAAAAAAAAAACAAAACAAAACGGTAAAATGGCGAAGTGATTCCTAAAACGAAGATCCACAAGTACAATGCATGTAAAGGAATTTGTCTGCCAAAGGCATCTTAACAAGTTGGAGTTGCGCAATACAAAGACAGCAGGACACTACATGCTTTGCAAAGGAATTGTGCAACATGTACAGTGTGAGTAGTGGAACAAAGACCTTAAATGTTCTCAACCTCGCCTTCTCAGTGGCAGCTTCCTGTTCGTTTTCTCCACAGACATTTCAGAAGATCCTGATATAAAAAAAAAAAAGCTTTAACCAAACCAACAAACAGCAAGATGAGTCATTTCCGACGTTATATTCAGAATGTTTTCGAATGTTTTCAAAATGTTTTTCAGAGGAAATGAACTACTCATCCTAATATCTAACAGTGATCACTGATTTCTCCTAATTAACGTTTTCTTACATGTAAAAATTTTCATAATGTCTCAGCAAAACCGTGTTGCTGCGGTGACAATCACCAGTACAGGTTTCTAATTAGCATTACCTCGCTCTGATCTGCCAACCAGCCAGACACAACGTTTGAGCAAGTATTTTTAGTAGTCATGGAAACATATTGAAGCTTGCTGGTAGGATAGTATTTTACAAAGAACTCATTTCACAATCTGATAGTTCACGATGGATCCAACTTAAGTCATCAAAATGTTATGGATGATAATTAGAAAATTTATGAGACCTTTATTCATTGAACTCTGGATCACAGTCTGAATCCCCAAATACAACCAATGTGCAGGAATTTGTCTCTGTGCATTGGCGTATATAGATTGTACATGCATGTATTGAGTGTTAAGCATTCTGTGCTCAGTTGCTTGGTGTTGCAGAAAAAGGAAAGTAATGCCAGCCCTCATAGTGGTGCCACTGGGCAGTGCTGATGATGTCCACCATTTCCCCCCATTAAACCCAAACCATCGGCCCATCTGCACCTTTTCAAATGCAGCTGACTCCCTTGGAGCGCATGTCCCCAGACCATCTACACCCCATTCATCTAACCTGGGCTGGCATTGCCTCCTTAATCCCCCCTCTTTTCACATTCACTTTCTTACTCAGGCCTCAGCTCAAGGGTCCTTCTATTTTAATCTGTGAACCCCCTCTCCCCTCTTTGATGTGGAACTCTGGGAGATGATATACATGTCAATGGGACTGTGGACAAAGGCCTTTTCACTCAGACTGGCCTAAATCCTTCACCCTCCCTGGTCCACTGACATGCAGGTGGAAAGAGGGGAGAAAGAGGGACTCATGTTTTGGCTTTCTCCACCCCCAGGGGCATCTCTGTAGCTTTCTGGTTGGGATTGTGTCGGGATGGTCAGTAACAGTTGGACTGCGGCACAATGACTAGCTTTGGCTTGGTCCTTCTATACTTTGAGGATTGTTCAGGTCCGTGCTTAACAAATGTGCTTCCTGTTGGCTCAGGTGAACAGTTTGTGAGCCTTGTGAGGCAGAATGTTCACTTTGGTCTGCAGCGCCATGCAAATAACAAGGCAATGAATTAGGAGGTTTCTGTTGCTCTGGAGATGTATGGCCACAGGGTCAAAAGTGCTGACTGCTGAAACCACTATTAGAGGGATTGAGTGGGGTGATTGTGCAAAGAGACAAAGGGAGATGTGAGGGCAACATTTTCACTATGGACTGTTCACTGTTTTCCCCACTGCTGCTCTCTGCTGGAGGCAAGCATAAACTACATCCTAGTGGAGATGAGTGGTACTTCATTGGTGTAATACAGCCCCTGCATGCTCAGCAAGGCCATCTTCAGTGTCAAAAAGCCAGAGAAATGTAGACCCAAGCTTAGTTATTGAAATATTTTCCTATTAGAGGGCTGATTATAATCATTATTTATCATGTGCACATTTTGTTGAAAATCCAGGCATTTAAAATAATTTCCCCTCTGTCTGTGCACACAAATACACATCTTCACACTCTCCCTCTGTGATCAGAAGCTTTTAATCAGTCAATACCAATGCCAGCCTTTCAAATATTTCCCCCACAGTTCCTCAGGACGTGTGCAGATGTTTTCAGACTGCTTCCCTTCCTGGTGTTCATCATCGTCCCCTTCATGGAGTTCCTCCTTCCCGTCGCCCTGAAGCTCTTCCCCAACATGCTGCCGTCCACCTTCGAGACGCAGTCAAAGAAGGTAAACAAAGTCACTGTTGTACGTCAACATTGTTTATTTATGTAGCTTTACAATGGTAGATTCCAATTGATGTTCCTAAATGTAGACATTTTTTGCCTTGTTGCAGCCTTTGTAACTTAAAAAATGCAGTTTCTCATATTGCTGTATCAATGGGAACTTAACCTTTTTCCCTCCCACAATATGAACTTTCACCTACAGGAAGATCCTGATGAGGTGATCCTCATGTTGTTTCTCTTTGAGGGGGTTAATCCTGTTTGAAGCCTAATCCTTACCATAGATATAGCGAGATCCCTGACTTGCACTTCCCATAGCTTGACCTTTGCAGCGTAACCTTGACCTCCCAACTCACTGCTGAGTGGTCAACACAAGACATATATATCTTTGTTTTTATTGATTTAACAGCGTTGTTTGATTGAGAATATTATAATGTTCTTGAAAAGTGCTGAACAGGATCACATTTATTGATTGCATTTATTATGAAGACAGTGTATTGGGTGTTTAGGAGGAATAAATTGAACCCAGCATTTAATCTGTTACTTCTTGCTGCAGGAGGAGAGGTTGAAGAAGGAGCTGCGGGTCAAGCTGGAGATGGCCAAGTTCTTGCAGGACACGGTGGAGGAAATCGCTCTGCGGAACAAGGCTGCCAAAGGAAACGTGACAGAGGAGTTCTCCACCTTCTTCCAGAAGGTTTGCGTCACGGTTCAGTGAAACGCAGCATCATGCGATTTTAAAAAAAGAAACAAAAAACAAAAACAAAAAAAGACTACCCTCTGTTGGTGGTAAAACAGAATGAAATGTCAATTAGTCTAGATGAGTCATTGATTAGGTCTTTTAAAAGGAAAAAGTAAGTTTAAGCCATTGTTTTTAAAGATTTATTATCAAACAGGACTGAAAAAGTGTTTTTACTCTCTGTGTAATTGTAGTCACCTGAATCATTGTAGTTCAAGTGTCATCTGGCATTTATTATTTCAGTAACTGACTCCACAACTCTGAAAAGGAAAGCTTTTTGGGATTGCATTTAAAGCTGGAACAAACAGTTTTACATGTCGGTGGCCCCAAATGTCACTGAAATGTCACTGTTTGAAATTAAACGACTCCAGTACCCAGAAATCATGTGACATAACATCAGTAACGACTCCCAGCAGTCACATGTTTATTATTCCAGCTGGTTTGTGTTTGATTTATACACGAGGGACAAGAGAAGCAAAAAAAGTCCAGTGTTTGCTGAGACGGTTTGGATTTAACTCATCGTTGATATTATCACTTCCTGTGGGTAGTGAATCAGAATCAGGATGCTTTCTAGATCCCCGCGAGGAAACTTGGTCATTTTCCAATTTCCCCTTGGAGATCAATAAATGTGTTCATATCTGACACCAGTGTGTCATTTGGACAAATAAGGCCAATTTACAAGGTCTCATTTAGAGGGGGTGGGATGCTATTGTTTGTTGCAGCCCCACTTGTTCCTTTAGGCTGAAAAGACAGGAATATTGTTGCATAAAAATCCCGGTGCAGCTTTAAGGCTCACAGCAAATGCCCCTTACCTAGAGTGATTTACAAGTCAGAATTGTTCATTCTTATAGATCCGTGACTCCGGGGAGCGTCCCAGTAATGAGCAGATCATCCGCTTCTCCAAGCTGTTTGAGGATGAGCTGACCCTGGACAACCTGACCCGACCCCAGCTGGTGGCGCTGTGCCGTCTGCTGGAGCTCCAGTCCATCGGGACCAACAACTTCCTTCGCTTCCAGCTCATCATGAAGCTGAGGGCCATCCGTGCTGATGACAAGGTCCGACACGAAAGCTTTTTTTTAACAGCTGTGTTGTTCTCTTGAAAATATATGATACTCTTTTTCATTTCCCCAAAATTTAAAATGTACAGTCAATTAGAGTTGTGTAACTAATAAAAAAATATTAATTAATCAGAGATATTAGGTGCAGCATTCTTCCCAGTAGTATTTATTTCATTATGACATAGGAAGGAAGTTGTAATAAACTTAATTAATAGTAAGAATCTGTGTAAGAGTGTCAGCTAAATGCTCGAAATGTAAATGGGAATGTTTCACAGGTATTCAGTAGTTGAGGGGAGTGTACACACTCGACACACTTTCTCCTGTGCTCTTGTGCTCTTTGCTGTCCCCTTGTGGTCTTGATACTAATTTAATTTTCACTGTAATATGGAAGAGGATTTTCTTCCAAAGTCAAATACTGGAAATACTTTAGCAACATTATGACCACAGTAGGCTGTCGTGTACATAAAATAAAAATAGATTATCATATTATGTTTGAAATGGAAGTGAATGAACCCTCAGGAGCTTTTGTTGCTGTCTCTTCTGTGTTTGTCCAGCTGATTGCGGAGGAGGGCGTGGAGAGTCTGAATGTCAACGAGGTCCAGGCCGCCTGTCGCGTCAGAGGGATGAGATCTCTGGGAGTGACCGAGGACCGGCTGAGAGAGCAGCTCAGCCAGGTATCAACGACAAAAGCCGGGTTTTTATGGCACAGATTTGTATTTTCCCTTAGTCATTGAATTAATGCATCATCCCAGCAGTGTTCATTTTGACAGGTATCCGAATTTTAGTTTTAGTCTTAATGAAGTTTTAGTCAGAAGCACTGAAATAATTTTACTCCGTCATTTTAGTCAAATGACAGGACGCTATTGTTGCATTTTCTGAGCTTCCTTGGCTTATTATTCTGGCCAGTCCCCTTGCTTTCATTTAAGTATAGTTTTTGCTCTTTACTCATATTTTATAATAAGAGAGCATCAGCTTCTTAACACTGTATCAACTTTACACCTGAAGCAATACAAAAGGATAAGCTAACGTTATGGAATTTTTTTTTTGGTGTGTCAGTAGTTTCTTATGGTTGGTAGACCCATCTGGCCTAGTCAATGTGGCTTTTGTCTGGGAGAAAAATTATCAGCACAAGATGATGTTGACTGGCCAGTATCAAATACTTAATAAAAGTCCATTATCAGCTTGATGTATTGGCATAATCCTATTGCCCATCTCTGTATTTATTTAGATTCCAGAGGCTCAAACGGGAGAGGATCAGAAAGTCTTCATATGTGTATCATACATGTGGTTAAATCTATTGTATCAACAATAACATCTGCCAAATTTTTCTCCTTGTCAGTGGTTGGAACTGCATCTGAACCAGCACATCCCGACATCCCTGCTGCTGCTGTCCCGGGCCATGTACCTCCCTGACACGCTGTCCCCTGCCGACCAGCTGAAGACCACCCTGCAGAACCTGCCGGAGATAGTGGTATGTCAGCAGGCTGTGGCTTAGATATGGTCTATCTCTGTACTAAAATATATGCAGACAAGAAAAAAAAACATGGATAAAGTGGTCAAGGAGCAATAATAAATCAAATAAAAACCCCAGAAAAACAACACAAAGTATGAATTTGTTATTGTGTGTGTATTAACACCACTGGCTGAGAGTTCCTTCATATTTAGTAGGAAGGACTTGTGTTATTTACAAAGACATATGTTATTCTGCATGCACAGCTGTGTGTATGCTGTCGTGTGGGAGGTGTGTCTTACCTGGCTGGTATTTAATATGTGAGAGATGCTCAAAATCTGTTCTTGTGCAACAATACTGAAGTTGTATTGAAATTCTGTATCATGATAATACTTTATAAATAATTTACTATCAGGGCTGTTATTTCATGCATAAAGTGAGAGTCCAGTTATACTCTGTTGCTTTGGTTGGATAATTTTCTACCCTACCCTGCTGTCGCCTCTGCAGACGAAGGAGGCCCAGATGATGGTGGCCGAGATGGAGCTCTCCAAAGTGGACAATAAGACCAAGGTGGAGACGACGCTGCAGGAGGAGGCGGCCATACGCCAGGACAACAAGGACCGCGAGATGGAGAGGCTGGCTGACGCGGCAGAGAAGGCTGCCAGGGTAAAGGCTCTCCCAAAGGCTTTAAATTATTCAACAAAAGCAGTCGAGTTTCCTCTGCTGGTCTCACTGCAGGACGGCAGAGTTTGTTCACTTGTGCAAATTGCAGCTAAATCTTCTTACTTAGGGCTTAGAGGGGAAATAAACTCTTTCCCTGAGGACTCTGTCTGCTGTTACTCCGTATAAACCTCTCACTTGTGTCACTTTATTGCAACAGTTGTTTTTTTGTTTTTTTTTTATGTGTACTTGCTGAATTCCCCTGTCACTGACCTCTACAGGATGGCGAGTCCGAGCTCGATGCAGAGAAGACGGCCCAGACTCAGGCAGCTGCAGAGCCGCTGGTGTCCAACATTAACGTCCAATCAGAGATCCTGAAAGACACGGCACCTGTTCTCGAGGGACTGAAGGTAATGTCAGAAACACACACTCGCTGTCATGTGTAGTCAGCAAAATGCTGCACAAACACTGCAAAGGCTTTTTTTAAAAAAAAATACATTTAGCCACAGTTTAGATTCACTACACAGATTTTGAAATATATGGTGCAGATCTTTAATGCAATATTTTTCTGCACTGATATTTCTAAGATTATGTGTAAATGGTGAGGATTAATCAACATTATTAGACTTGGACAAATGTGCTCCATTCAGTATTTTAATGTATTTAATTAATATGTTAGATGATTGATCAGTTTTACACCTCTCTCCAAAGTTATTTTCTTTTTGTTTTGGCTCCATTCCCCAAATAATTAGGGCTGGGACTATATGCCATTTTCAGAAATCAATATATTGGGACAGAATTATCGATAATTAGCAATATTTTTATTATATTTACGTTACTGCCAAAAGACCAACTGTGCTCAACTTCAGTATATATATTTATTTTTCATGGGGAGGCATGAGAACATTGGTCTTGAAAGCAGATTGTTCTCCTCGTTCTCACAAATCGTTTTTCTGGTACAGGTGAAACATGGAATGATATTAATTGTCAACACATCCACTACAACGTCCACAGTCTGATTTGTGTTTTCATTAATCCTATTAATCCTATCCTAGTATTGATTTATTGATGATTATTGATAAATTATAAATAATTTTGAGCAATAATAAAGCTAATCCTACATTAATTGCTTGAAAAAATGTAGTCATGGGCTCCTGAACTAACATGCACCAGAGCGAAATGGAAATCAAATTTATGTCACAAGTCATTTGATATGACTCTTACTCTTAGTGTTCTCTACCTTAACATTTTGTCAGCGCAAATCATGTATGTTGCGTAGTTTGTGTGGTCGTTTTATTGTTCCTTAGCCAGCGGTCATGTTGTTGTTGTTGTCGCTCACCTGTTTCCACCAATCATCACCTCTTCTCTCATGCCGTACAGTTTGAAAAGTGGCAGAGGTTCCTGCGTTTCCAGGTTAGGTTTAACGATGTCTCCCCCTTAATGACCCTCACATCCACACCAGTTTATCCCTGCACACGTCTGCCCTGCCCTCTCTCTCTCTCTCTCTCTCTCTCTCCAAGTGCCCGTGAACGTAGATGTGGGTCAAATAGAAGCTGCAGATGCTTCTTGCATTTGTGTTATATAACCCTTCCTACCAGATGGGTGGGGCTCGCCTCCCAGTTTGATATGATAAGTGCAAGGACATGTAGACTACTGGAAAATTAGTTTGATATTAATTGAGGCATGTAAGAGCTAATTTTTGGAGTGCATTTCAACTTTAGAGACATTACTCCACTTAGATAATGTTAAATGGACTGAAATTTGAGCCATTCTCTCTAACGGTCTCATTTTCAAGTGTTGTAACAAACCAAAGTGGCTGACAAAGTAGATAAACGTGCCACCAACCGTAAAATGAACCAGCTTTTTCCTGATTTCTGGTGGTAACACTTACCCAATTTACCATCCTATTCTTGTAAACTCCACTAAACTGGTTTTCCAGGTAGTTTAAAATCAAATGCCAACCAATTCTGTTTGGCCCATGTCTGTATGGACTGCCTACTCCTCTTTTTTTCCTCATCACTCCTTCAGGGTGCTGTCAGTCACTGTGTCCAACCTTTCCCTCTCTGACTAACAACCTTGTAGTTCTGCAGCGTTCCTCCCATCATGTGTTAGTGTTACTTGGTCATGGGTAGACATTTTCAGCAACTAGACTCTCCAGCCTCCCTCTTTTACCTCTTTTGAATTGTTGGGCTCCATTGTGGGTTGATATTACATGTATATGTGGTACATGCTAAGAGCTCTGACTCCAGAAACACAGTTTTGCCTCCTCCTTGGAGTAATTTGAGAGTGCATATCCATACTACTACATACCAGATAAATAAGAATTTTGATACCTCTAAAATATTGAGGATCCAGTCTGTATAAGGGTTATTATTGTGTTTTACTATTTAGGAGGCGGGTCGGGGGCAAAAACAATATTTTCAATCATCTATTTTTCTTCCAGAGTGAGGAAATCACCAAAGAGGAGATCGACATGTTGAGCGACGCCTGTTCAAAGCTGAAGGAGCAGAGGAAACTGTTGACTCTGGAGAAAGAGGAGCTGGAGGAGCTGAAGGATGATGTCCAGGAATACAACGAGGTGAGACGACTGCAGAGACGTGAGAATCGAGAAGTTGTTTTTAAAAGGATTGTGAAGTGGCATGGTGTGTGTGTGCTGTTTTCTGGACACGTGTTCATGTGTGTCTCCTAGGATCTGGAAGAGATAAAGAAGGAGCTTTCCAAGACGGGCCAGGAGAAGGCCATAGAGGAGTCCAAAGCCAGCCAGCGGCTCTCCAAGAGAGTCAACCGCATGATCGGTCGCATCGACAAGATCATCGGGGAGCTGGAGAAGGACAAGGTGGTGCTGGACGGGCAGATGGACAGTGGAGCCACCCCGCCTGTCGGGTAAGAGCTAAAATATTGTCTTCATCAGATCTGCCGCATTACTTTCAGACAGCGTCAAAACAGTATTTGAAGGGTTTCATTCCAAAATACAGTATATCCGTTTCATTAGGGATGTTTAATGTTAAAAAAATATAAAAAAGGGAGTATTATCTAAACTGTCACTGTGTTTAGAACAATGCTCTTCAAAAATAATCCTTGCTAAGCTCGATAGGTCTTAAAACAGTTGGTGAACACATAATTTTGAAGGAAACTCACTACTTGTAATCACCACTTAGTGCCAGACGAGGGCGTTTTAGCCTTGCCAAGTTTATTCCATTTGAAAGTCAAATCTTTACTCCTTTTTTATATCTTATAATTTCACCACAGCAATAAACTGATACTCCAGTTATATTAAACAACACTGAGATTTATTTTCAAATACACTTTGACCTACGTCTGATAGTGAGGACCACCCGACTGCTTTTTTTTTTTTATTATTATTTCTCTCATGGCTTTGCACCATTTCACAGGCTATGATGTGTGTGTGTGTGTGTGTGTGTGTGGTCACTTTGAGACATGAGGCTGCTTAATGATGCAAAGGCAACTTTTTGACAAGATGGCCGATATTGCCTGCAACTCTCAAAATGTTGTCTGTGTGTCATCGCCTTCTTTAACTCTCCATGATATACAACTGTATATTTGACAGTAATTACTTAGATTCACACAATTTCAGTTAAATGATGTGGGTTTTAAATACAAATTTGCCAGTTTTAAAAAATCAGTTGTTGTTATGGATTGTTTTTGTCATCATCATCATCATCACTTTCATCTTCATCATCACTACTACTGTGTAAAATGGTGGTGGAGAAATTATTAATTTAGGAACAAAAGGTTTCCCATTAAAAAAAAACAAAAAAAAACAAGGATTTGTATAACTATATCTATTTCTATTTTACAGTTTTAGAACCAGTTCCTAATTTGTTTAAATTTTACAGATTATTCTTTGATAAATATAGTGGCGTCAAAAGGTAAGACATCCAGTGCTACAAGTGCCTCCCCATTTGCTTGCTTGCCAGCCGCTAACATTGCATTATGGGTTGTTGACCATCATCGACATTGAAATCCTGCCATGAAGAATCAGCCGTTTCCTTTGCCTTGTCCGCAGCTTTAGCTTCCATTTCTGCTGCGTCCACCGAGGTGCTGTCCACTAGCTGCTGTGCACTCATTTTGCCCCGTTGGTGAATGTAATAACATTGAATACAGATGTAAAAAAGATAAAAAGATTTAATTCAGATTGCTTGATTTGGTCAATCCAAATGGTATTTAACTGTTTGTGAAGGATGTTTGCTTGTCGGAATAACTTATTAACCTTTATTGAGGTTAATCTAATAAGTAATTTTTATAGTGTTGTGATTTAAAGCTGCATTATGCAAGACTTTTATGTAAAATTACACCCATCCTCTCAGTCTTAATGGAAGCCCGCTAATTAAAACCGTGCAGAGTCGCTGTTTTTCCAAAGTGAGCCTCTCTTGTTTCCTTACTTTCCTGTCTTATAAAGCAACACACAGTGAACATTACTGTGTGTGCATGTAGTTTACTGAGAAAATGTTGCATGTTTTGTTTTGTGAAGTTGAGATCTTTCTTTCTTGATTCCCTTAGGCGCTAACAGCATGTGAAATTGCCTAGTGCAGCTTTAAATGCAGTAGTTTACCCCCAAGCTTTAACAAAAATTACCTTTGTAATTGTAGCTTTGCATTGCATTTTAGTGTGCATACCTTTGAAATCTAACAATAAAACAGGTAAAAAAAAAAAATGGAACTCGGTTTGAAAATCAGTTTGATTGGTGTGATCTGGGAACCTTGAATGCAGCATGTGAGACAGTCAGACCTCCGCTCAGGACGATCCCCACCATTTTACGTCCTGTCAAACCGAGTAATCGTTTCCTGTATGCAGTCTGTTCTACACCTTCAGGGAGAACCTCATCAGCATCGACGAGCTGATCAGCGTCATGCGGCAGATCCAGAACATTCCAGAGCACAAGCTGCAGAGCATCGCCGACGCCCTCGACGACAACAAGGACGGCAAGATCGACATCGACGACGTCATCAAAGTACGTTCACGGGGATGAGGACGGCAGGGGAGGGGATATCAGCAGCCGTCTGTTTTTTATTTATTTATTTATTTTGATTATTTCTCAAATCGCTTTCACAAGAGAAGGAGGTTTGGTGTTCATGCATGTGCAAAGAGCGAAAAGCCTTCATTATTACAGCTACTCTGCATGTTTTCTGTGTCCTGAGAACATCTTGTGATTCAAAGGCTGATGAAGGCGGATCTTGGTTACACAATAGGTGAAGTGTAATTTCTGTTGTCGTTAATTTGGCTAAATTTGACAAAAATTCAGGAGAAGATGACCCCGCTGCTCTAACATTTCCCTTTTGTTGAGTTTTTAATCATCAACTAGGGATGTTGATTTATTTATCAATGTATTTTTCTTATTCAGGATGAAGTGATTCGATGATGTGGATGTGAACTGATGTTGCTACTCCTGATTATTCATACTTTATAACATGCAGCTTGTTGTGGAGGTTGCATGGCATTTAAAGGCAGACTGTGGAGTTTCAAAGGGGAGCGCACCCCTCTTTGTTATGTCATGGTAAAAGATGGTGAATCCTGATACATTCTCAAAGAATTTAACTTACACGTGCCTCATGAGCTTAGCACAGCTCTTTTATCCCATTACAATCAAAAATATAAGGGCTTTTTGGTCATTTTTAGTGTTTTTAGTGGAGATGGGATATCAAACATCAGAATGCAAGAGACATTTAAAAGTGCTGCATCAGTGCCGTCAGAGTTCAGATTATGAACCTGAGGGGTTTCATCCTTCCTCAAGTGCATCCTTTATGTGTAAGAGGTGTGACACCTTTTATAAAACTGCATGAGTTTTTCTTCATTTTAATTATTGCCCCAGTTTTGGTTTTAAAGAATAGTGGGTTGTACCTAATTGGGAAATAGAAGCCTTTTTATCGCTTCACTAATCTTTCATTTTGTGAAATTTATGAGTGATAATCTGTGGGGAGTTACAGGCCTCAATCTGTGTTTATATACTGTAATAGCTATGGTTTATTTGTATAATTACCTTTAATTTATTTAATTAACTAGCTACTGGACATGTTTTAATTGGTTTAATTCACTTGCTACAGGCAGTGTTTTGTTTATTTAACCAGCTATTTGCTATAATGCTGTCAGCAGCAGTTTGTGTATGTATTTAAACTGATTAGCTTTTATTTTATCTAAATGTGTAAGTGCATTGGGAAAACTGTTGAGAAAAAAATCATTACCTGAAGTGGATATTTTGGTAGCTTCCCTAGTATCCTTTTCTTCAAAATACCACAGCTGGTGTCCAATTTGGTGCTAGGAATCGTTTCAGGAAAGGATGGTATGACATTGTTGCTGTGTTTTTGCAGGTGGTGGAGCTGATCGACAAGGAGGACATCGACATCACCACCAGCCAGGTGGCCGACATCATGGTGATGCTGCAGAAGGAGGAGAAACTGATGGAGAAGGAAAAGGCCAAAGAGAAGGCTGAGAAGGAGCAGGCAGCTAAATTCAACAGCTAACTCATTTCCCAGAAAGTCGGGGTTCATGTAAAAAGAAACAAAACAAAACAAAACAAAAAAAAGACTGTTGAGAAGTTGGTGGCTGGAGTCGCGCCAGTCTCAGAAAGCTCTGGACACCAGACCAAACTGGACAAACTGGTGGAGCCAAGAGAGAGTCTGAGGTAACGGCTGCCTTCTCAAAATGTTGTTCCATCATGATTAGGGCACTTGTTAATTTGTTTAAAAGACAAAAAAAAAAAAAAAAAAAAGGTGTAGAGCCTTTTAGATGCACAAATTCAAAGAGAAGCTAAAATTGCCATCATGTTTAATAACCCTTTTGGAATGATTATGTATATATTTGGTTTGTTTAATATTACTCAGCTATTTATTATAATGACATGGAACCCTGGTTCTCTTACCTTCAAGTCGCTGAAAGAAATTAATCATAATCAGATTTGGAAAGTATATTGGGAGATATATGGTTTAGGTTTGAGGTGAACCATCTTGCCTTTCATTTCATTCATGCAATCATCTCAGAGAAATGAGAGTTCATTTCTCAAAATTTGCACACTAAAACCACATTCATCACCGTCATTCCACTCGGTTTCTTTTCCTCTTTGATCTTGTTTGATTTATCCTGCAACAGTATCTTTTTCCTTTTTTTTTTTTTTTTTAAGCGCCTCATATTCATATGTAGTAAAGTGACTACTGTTATTTATTTTTGAATGTAATGGATGTAGCTCATGTTGGCTACGGGACGTTTAGATGGTGGTTGCAACCAAAGACACCATAAGACAAAAGACAAGATATATTCAAATTCTTGAGGCTGTTAATGAAGAGGTGAATTCCAAAATGCAGAACATCCATTTTGGGAAAAAAAAAAAAAAAAATTTGTAACATGAAGTTCATCATTCAATACCTCTCACGTAGAAATAGAGGACCCACGCTATGAAAGTGTTTTGCTTGCCAAGGACTGAAGTTACCTGCTATCAATATAATTGTATAGAAATTACCACAATGTACCTTAATATCTTTTCATTTTCACTTTGCACCCATTAATTTAGTAGCTTTTTTGTCACCGTTTTGAAACAGCAGACAGCTCATTTCGGAGTGGATCTCTTCATGTATATATATAGCTGTACATTCAGTACGGCTCTCCCTAGCATGCCAAAGTTGCACTGTGGCACATTTGTCAGAAAAAAAATTGGATTATCCCTAAAAAAAATAATATAATTCATAATAACAATCCAGTGGAGCCTGACCGATACAGTATATTATTAGCAGTGGAGATCATAGTCAGGACTGGAGCGTTAACACCAGCCGCTGATAAAATATTGGCCGGTTGTGGCTGCTCTCCCAGTTTCTACGACAGGAAGTAGCAGTTTGGAGGAAGTTGTGTGTTAGGGAGTGAAAGTGGCATTTGGCGGCCACCGTGGGCATGGGAACAAAAAGCTAGTTTCCTGCCCTGTGCATAAATTAGAAGAGCAGGAGGAGGAGTGTGAGACCGGCGGTATATTTGAACTCCATCATTTTAATACAGAGTGGCCTTGTCTTGACCCAAATATTATGCATCATATGCTGTTGCGTATTTGTTTTTTAGTATTTTAACCAGATGCTATAGCTACGATGTTCCTTTCACTGGGGATTTACTTGATGTAAATTAGTGTTTTAAGTGACACTATGGACTGCAGAAAAAGTGTGTGAGAACTGAGTTGGAGATTAGGCGTTTTGTATACTAGATGCATATTCTAGATCCTCATTTATCTCTGCACTGCAGCCGTGGATCTGCACAGGGTGCAAGCAGCAAATTCCCCAGGACAAAGAGATAATTGGAGACGTTTTTGGAGTTGACTACCCTGCACTAAATTCATCCCATTGCATCTGTGTCGTGCAGCTACGAAGCTTTGAACCTGCAAATTGTGTATTTTTCGCTGCTCCGGCGTTGCCTCTCTTAATGTTAAAACAGCTAGCTACTGTAGCAAGCATCAATTAGGTAGCATTTGATCACTTCAGGTTCACCAGCGACCCCAGCAATGGACGCAAAACCACTCAGTATTGATTTTGAGTCTTTCCAAATAAAAATCCATTCTTTCACGTAGCCAGGCGGAACAATTTTAGAGTGAAACAGAATCACACTGGAAGGAAAACAAGCTTGGAAATCTGATCAGCTGTTGTTGGTGACTGTTAAAGGTCTCAGGCTTGTTGAGGGTCCAGACATCGATCAAGTTTCCCAGGATGCTCAGTCCTATCAGAAATCAATGGACCTATAGCGATTTTGTTGATGGTGTGTCTCTCAGTGTTTGCACACAGGGAGGAGTCGACGCTCCTCTCGTCAGGCGATCATGACTCTTGAACTGCATTGAACTCTGGGTATTCTGTGCTCGTGGCCCGCACATTAACATGAGCCGTGTCCGGGTGTAAATGAGGAAGACAAAGTGGCACTCGAGATAACGCGAGTGGACAAACCCTGCGTTAAATCCATTCCCGGAATCCGCTGTCTCGTGTTTGGATGATGAAGCGGCCGTTCGTCTCCCGTCAGGTGCCGTCCCAGTTCAGGGCCTCGCCTGGGACCAGTCAGCCTGATGGGCGCAGGGTAAACACTCACCCCATACATGGGCCAAAGCCAGCCACACTGGAGGGTTGTGTTTAGGTTAGAGACGCTCCGGCAGAACGTGGCACGCTCGCTGCCGCATAAATCATCAGCCAGTGTAAACACTTCAGTACGTGTGGAGAGGAACGCCGTGACAAGCTCCTGGTTGTCTCCTGCTGCCTGACAGGGTTTCTGGGAGAAGGGGGGGGGGGGTGCAGAGCGGGGCGGCGGCGGGGGGTGGGGTGTGTATGTCAGCAGCACTGCCACTGTTTCTGGGCACAGTGGAGTCAAAGGTCAGCGAAGCAAAAGGCATGTCAGTGTTGTGAAGTGATGCACACCAGTGAATGTGAGTCTGACTGAAATCAGTAACCAGGGTTCCTGCGTGGGTCTGTTGAGTCGGGAAAATGTGAAAAAGGCATCCAAATTCACCCAAAAACGTTTTTTTTTTTTTTTTTTTATGGATTGATTAATTGCACCACACAACGCTGTGCTGTGAAAAGTTCTGGAAAAAGAATTTAAATTTGAAATGGGAAGATCTGTAGGAACCCCGACGCCAGCACTGACAAAGCAATGCGCACTGTGTTTTCATGGCTGACTGGAATAAGTAATTTACTGAGGCTCCTCCGAACGCCCCAGAAACAAAGGCTTTCGACAGCTGTGTGTTTGTCGCCGGCCCTCTGTGGCTGCGGCGCGAGGTGTCGAGCAGAGGTCACGGCTCACCGCTGGCAGCACCGCCGCACCTTCCCGCTGCTCGTGTTTATCAGCTTGGCTCGTCAGGCCGCTGCGGTGTTTGGATAAAAGTGTTGATGCTACCCAAGAGAGGAGAGGAGCAGCAGCAGCTTGTACCAAAAGCTCTGACAGTGAATTTGAGTTTGTCGTATTTGCTTGTCATTGTTTTCCCGAATGGTTTCACAAGGAAACCAAAAAGGCCGATAATGAAAAGACAACAGTTTGTTTTGCCTTGCTTTCATCTTCTGATGAACTCTTTATTACATTATAGATGAGTCAGCAGAGAAAAAAAGGCTAGTTTTAGTTTTCTGTCCCAGTACTTTCACTCTTGTCTGCCGACTAGTCCCTCTGTGTAAATGCACTATGTAATTAATTTCTGAAAGGTGTTTGTTAACTCTGTGGACTCAGGGTGTGAATGTTCAGTCTGATGTGGTTGGACCAGCGTTGCCGTGGCAGGGAGCTGACAGAGTGTGTTGTGTTTTACCTTACGAGCCGTCCCAAATGATTTGTTTGAAAAGCCTAATCATGGATCTGACGTGTACTAGAAGTACCAATATTTAAAGCAATAAGCCGTTTATACATCATGTACCTTAGGTACATGTGATTTTTCTCTCTCTTTTCATTTTGAGGTGGAACAAGTGTGCACAATTATGTGTTTCATTTTTAAAATGTATTTTGTAATATATCTGAAAGGGAAACAGAATCCACACGCTGTCAGTAGAAATGAAGATGTCCAAACAAAAAAAAAAGACTTTAATTCATAAATTGAGTAACAAATAAATTCTCCTGTCATCCTGACGGTGTGTGGATGCTTTCTCTTCCTGATATAGGGCTGATATATTGCTTATTTTGCAATTAATGCACCTGTAGTTGGCCATTATATGGACTTGTTTTCTTAATATAGCACATGTGCCCCGTTTTCTTCTGAAATGTGTACTGCACCAGCCCTTTGTTTTTAATCAGTGGAGGAATGGATATTTTTGTAGAATATATTAGACGATTAATAGAGAGTAGAGTTTAGGTGGCGAGCAGAGGGCAGCTGTGAGAAAGAGTTGAAGACCAGCAACATTTTTAACACTGATGGAGCTTAAAATCAGGGAAACATGACGTGGAGTCTGTCTGCTTTGTGAAGGAAAAGTTCAGACATATCATCGGGGGTTCCTACGCAGCTGCAGAAAGTTGTTGATGTATATGACACAACCCCCCACATTTACAGTCTAAAAATCTAAAATACTAAAGCATATGTAGGAACCCTATACTGTGTTTTGTGAGAAGAAAATAAAACGATAAAAAAATTCCCACTAGTTTTGAAAGGCAATGCGGCTTGTTGCACTAACGATCACGTAATATTTTTGAAAATTATATCCAGAAATATTTGTCATTGACCTAATGCACGATTTAGACTATTGTAGTTTGTTTTGGAAGAAGTGTCATGTTATTTATTTATTTAATCAGTCTTCAAAGGATATCTTCTTTTTTTTTTTTTTATCATGTATCCAAATGTGGAGACATTCTGCAGGAAATTACCGGGTACTGGATTTGATTTTAGTTAAACTTGAAATCTGAATTTCAGATGTATGAAATGCAGCAGGTTTTTTTTCCTTCTCTCTTTTTTTTTTTTTGACACAAATCAAGTATTTATGTATTAAAAACAACATAATTTACATAAGTGACTCATAAAATTTGAATAAACTCAGGATGGATGGTCCTGGATTGATTGTGTTAACGTTTGTTTTTGTTTGTTTGTCTTCATTTCTGGTTTCTCATCCTGCATCTCCCATCGCTCACCCTGCGGTACGTCACCCTCTCCCCCTGCACAGCCATTTTAGGCCGTGTGTCATCACCCCCCTCCACCCCCACATCACTGTTTCACTCAGCCATTTTCTGTTGCCTCTCATCCCAAGCGCTCATTCCTGGGTCCTCACCAGCCTCACCACACTCGCTCCCCACAAAGCCTCCGTCCTCTGCCACTGGAATGCAACCCGAGTTATTTTTCCAGTGACAATTTAAAGACTGTGTGCGTAAGATGTTATATGAACAGGCTTAAGGCGGGATGCACAATGCCGTCGTGGGGTCTAGTTTTTTAACCCTTGATGTGCACATGAAGCGTTTAAAGTGGGGAGAATCTATCACTCGTGGTGGAGACTTTGCATGTGCACCTTAAAGACTTTCTTTTAATTTCAAGGCCTTAACTGTTAAAGCTGCACCAGGTGAGATGGACATTGACTGTTCAGCCGTCCTCTCGGCCTAAATTATTGGTTCACAAAGTGCGGCCCGGGGACCACCAGGGGTCCATGAGGGAATTGAAGGCGGTCCCCAGAAAAAAAACAAGAAAGAAAAAAAGTTTAATTTCATAATTATTTTCCTCTGTGGAGATTAAAACCATGAGATGACATGTAAGTATTCCCTCATCCACAGTCTGCACTTAGCATTAAAGATTAACTGATGATTGATGCCTTCCCATTAAAAAAAAAAAAATAGTAATAATTTTAATGATATTCAATTAATCAATGGATTATCATCCATTCATTCTGTCCACCTGCCTCTCATTATTAAATGTTTTAGGGCTGGAGCCATTGTATCAATATTTTTTTATAGCTGACAAAACTAATTTGTTATTTATGTTCATGACATTATTTAATAAATTAACCAATTGTTAATGCTGCCGATGAATGAAATGAAAAAACAAAACAAAACAAAAAACAGTTCCAATCCGGTCATACAACAACAAACAACTTGTTGGTCCGAATCCTGAGTCTTGCTGTGTGGTCTAATGCAGATCTGGTTTGGTGTCCTCAGCATGAAAAAGTTGCCTAAATCACAAAATGTTTGGCATTAATCACACAGGATTTGGTAGAAGTTGTTATAAACATCGTGTGGGTTGTGGGATTCTGGGCTTTTAACTCCTTGCTGCCATTTTGGAGCCACCAAATGTCCACAAAATCCCTGGTGCAGCTTCAAAAAAAAAAAAAAAAAAAGCTAAAGCCATCCTTAAAATGTGGTGTTTTCTGAGTCCACTGCTTTTCCAGTGGGGAGAAAAAAAAAATCACCGTTCTTTCTTTGTTTTTTCTTTTCTTTTTCTTTTTTTTTTTTTTGGTTAAAAAATTGTATAACTGCAACGAGACAGCTCTGAAAAGTGTGAAATTGAACCTGCTGAAACCTGCAGCCACCCCGTAATGGGCAGTTACCGCTCTCCCGCTTTGTTGCTCGCTCTCTCCGTCCTTCATCACGTCCCCGTGGAGGAACAAAAGGTTTACAGTTCAGTGGGTGCAGAGCGACTCGGGGGGTTTGTCTGTCTGGATGCTGGGCTGACGGATGTGTCTGTGCCAGCCGACAGCGACGGCGCGTTGGGCCTCCAGCCGTTTAAAAAACGGCAGCAGCACATTGATCTCAGGAAGCGCGGGCTGTTCTGCTGCAGGGAGTTTTCTTTAGTTTCGGTGTTGTTGTTGTTTTTGAGGTGCAACATTCTGATGACGAGGTGTTGATTAAAGAAGAAAAAGACGCCTCGGAGGATTCGAGTGTCTTTAAAAACAAAACAAAAAAGAATATGAGAGAACGTTGACAGTTTTGGTGTGTGGAGTTTGTAATTGGGGTCATGCGTATAAAGTCCTGCATCCCTTTATTCTGTGAGTTATGATTTAATTTATAAGTGAGACTTGAGAAGTCACGATATGCTGTCAGAGGTCAGCTGCGTAGAGAATAACTGTGGGATGTCTGAGAATTCATTCAGTTTCAATGCACCTAATAGCAATTTTCTGCACCTTAATCCTGAAACTGAATGCATCTGCACTGAAAGGGGTTTTGATAGTAGCTTTATGGGTTATTGTTATTATTAAAGTTATTAAAAAACAAAAAACAAATCTGGGTCAAACCCTCAGCTCAGCCACAGCGAGGAGCACGTGGCTCTAAATTATTTGTGAAAGAGAAAAGACAAGCAACAAGTCACTGTAGGAGGAGACGCCATAGCTTTCCTGAACGTTGGGCTTCAGATATGTGTGATGTATGCAAATGTATATAGGAGGTATAGAGGAATATTACATGCAACATGGATGGTTTTTTGAAAATTACTTCACTTGGTTCCTATAAAGTTCAGTGTGGTGTTAAATTTACACAAATCATCAAATTTAAAATCATCTGCAAGCCTCTGGTGTACAAAAACTGGTTTTAATTATCATCAGAAACAGTAGACGGGTCCATCTGAGGTGCCAGCTGCTGTATAAACCCTGTAGGCACATCTTCTCCTCAAGTACAGACTCTGTGTAAATATGTTAGAAGCTCTTAAGGTTCTCAGCTCGGATTATAACCTGCATGCCAGTTTACTGATTCAAATGATCTGACAATGTAACTTTGACTGTAATAACTGAGCCTAGATAATGTGATGTCACTTTTTTTTTTTTTTTGTTTGTTTCCTCTGGTGCGTTTATGCAGCGATGGTGCACGGGGGCAGGTTGCAGTGCAGAGGATGACTTTTGGAGGCTTTATTATAACAAAAGCATCACTTGAAAGCATGAGAGAGAAAGGGAAAAAAGAGGACTGGTTGCTCTACGTGTTCAAATAAAGATCAAGAATCTGTCGGGTGCTCTTGGAAACAGGGAGCACTTTAGACAGCGATCGGGAAATGTGACAAGAGGAAGGAGGAAGAAGGAAATTGTTTAAAAAGCCACCATGTTTCGACCACTGAAAGCCAATATGAAGAACATATTGCCTTTTTTAGTGATTTAGCCACTACAATAAAGGCTTTTTTCTAAACATCTCTTCCCTTGTTGTCACATTTCCTGACATTCAAAGTGCCTGGATCGCCTTTTTAAGCTGAAAACACTGGAGCTTCTTAGAGGTTGGAGGCTGTGTCGTGATGTTTTTTGTTTTTTGTAAATTTGCACATTTACGGTTGTCGGGAGCTCTCTTGCACCGCCGCTGAGCGACACCAGAGGAAACACCAGTGACATCAGAAGCGTTTTCCCTCCCTGTTATGTTTGCAGACTCTCCTCTCTGTTATGTGCCGGTACGGTGGCTGCAGTCTCTCAGAGCCACAGCTTTCCATGTGAAAACAATGTAAACTGACTGTGTGAACGTGAGAGACTGAGAGAGGAGACAGGCGGGCGTGTGATGCCTGCGCCGGCTCCTCGTTCCCCCGTCAAAACATGAGAAGAAGTGACTGAACTTTGGTTTTCGACACACAACCGCACCTTCCACCGCCTGGTGTGTTTTGTATCGTCTCTTTTTTCCTCTCTCTTTCTGTCTCCAGCTGACATGGATTTTAAACTCCTGTCTTGCTCGCCCCTGTGTTCTGCAGCAGGTGCTTCTGTGCCGGCTTCTCCTTCCTCTCCGGCTCCTCGCTCGCTCCGGGCCGGCTTTCCCCCACAAGCATCTTGTTTCTATCGGAAGCCCAGTGTTTCCTCTGTGATTTCACGCAGGAGCAGTGCCTGGGGATGGTTTTACTTTGGGGTCCACATCTGTCCCTGTTTTGTTCCCAGTTACAGTCCCGGTTGCGGTGCTGACAAAAAAAAAAAGAAGTTGTTCTTTGGATAGTTTATTGTTGTAAACACTTTAATTCTGAACATCGGGGCCTAAATTTGTTTGTGTCCTAGAGGAAAATGTGGCTAAATTACGCTTTTATTTTAATTGCACATTTCCTCTGGCAGTGTGATGCTGTCCTGGATGTGGCGAGCCAAACTCTACCCTGCGAAGGCAAACAGCAGGCACTACTTTTATGTGCTTTAAAGGTCAAATGTTGTGAGGAGGGTTTAGATTTCACTGCAACTGCAAAAAAATAATAGCACGAAATGCCACTAAATGATGTACTGGCCAGTTCTGTAGTTTTTTTTCACACAATTTCACTGCTGTTTGGTTTTGCAGGAAAAAGGGGAAGACTAAAGCCAGTCGAGGAGAGATTTCTGATCACCGAGTGCGGGTGCACATTATACAGGACTCATTTTGGGTCTCTTGAAATAATTAAGACACAAATTGTCCTCCCAGCCAAATTTCTGGGCAACAAAACCTCTGGGAAAACAGTTTGACTCCAAAGAGAGGTATCTGCAATTTATGGGAGGAAGAAAAAAAAAAAAAAAAGACAAAATGATCTCTGGCAGAAAAGTAAAGCTCATTGTGGGTTGCTGTTGAAGTTAGGAGTCCTTTTATGACCTTTGCTTACCAAATAATTACAATTCTGAGAGTAAAATCACCCGAGTTATTGAAATACTGGCTGAATTCCAGGAGGCAGCATTTTTTTAGGGTGAAACCCTTCAATTAGCTTGCACATTTCAGGACTTGGACTTACTCACAATGAGTGAGACAAGACAAAACACTGACTTTGCACGACAAAATCACAAGGAAACGGTAGTTAAGGAGTGTGAAGGTTAAAGCTGCAGCGTCAGGTTTGTTTGTAAAGCTCTTAACCACAGATAGTGTCAAAGGGAGGCATATATTTTACACAATAAATCAAAATGAGGTTTTCAGTGATCTCTCAACTCAAAGGAAAACCTTGAACGAGCGCTCGATAGAAAAAAAGTGAGGATAATGAGTGTTCTTGTGTCCCTAGAATGATCACTTCTAAAGCAGAAGTGCTAACTGCTCTGGTCCGACTCTCATCCCGACTGTGTCATTTTGTGTGGGATGACTTGGGTTTAAATCGTGCGGTGTGCTGAGCCAAAGGTTCCCTTGGCAAGCTCAGCCCTAAAGCTGGAAAGAGCCTGTCACTGCAGTGCAGACAGACTGCGCTGCCTTCAGTGCCTCCACTTCAGCTGCATTCAAGGGAAACGACTATAAGAGTTTTTTTTTTTTTCACTGTTCATCTTTATCTTTACATTGCATCCAGTCTGGACTTCACTGCAGTCACAGTCAGTTTATGACTCTATTTCCTACTTTGAGTGATTAATTTTCATAAAATATACTATTTGGCTGCATAAACCTGTAATGATCTTGCTGAGGGAACATCTTGGACTCATGATGCGTTTAAGATGGCTGCCACACTTCAAGAATTGAGCCAGATTTAGTTGAATTTACACCTTTCACTCAGAAATGAATCAGGGCAGCCACTTTGGTGCTTTGTAGCAACTGATAATG
Source organism: Myripristis murdjan (assembly GCF_902150065.1). Classification (NCBI taxonomy): domain Eukaryota; kingdom Metazoa; phylum Chordata; class Actinopteri; order Holocentriformes; family Holocentridae; genus Myripristis; species Myripristis murdjan. Next base: position 5,276,085 of record NC_044001.1, read on the forward strand.
TTATAATTGCCAGATAACATCATATAATGTGGTAATAACATCACTCAAAATGTTGAAAACAAATAAAACAATGTTGTTATTAAATCAAACAAAAAAGCATCATAAAGGTGTAACATTTTTAATTGGTGATGCAATCACAATGTTGACCAACAATATAGTAACTCAACAAGGTAACAACCTAATTCATTATTATCCATTATTACTGTTACATCATCAATAAAAATGTTACACCCTTTATGAAGTTATAAAAAAGGCTTAATGCAGTGACGGGGTTTTAGAATGATATTTTCAGGTTTCATTATGATTTCAAGTGATTTACGGGATGTTTTAATTACATTTTGCTAAGTCGTTACGTTATCATTTGCTACATGCTTAATCAGTTCGAGGATCCCCGAGGTTTGCTCGCATCTTTGCAAACACACTGCAACGCTTTTTGAAGCCGACACTGTATAAATGATGCAGCATCACCATTGTTCTTCCATTAGTCGTGACAGCTGAATGTTTAGTCACATCACAGGGTTCCTACGCAGCTTTGGAAAATGATAAAAACAAAAAACACACACACACAAAAAAAACAAACAAAACACCCAGGTCTTTAATTATTTAAAATCACTCTGAAAGTTAAGGATGAAAAACTCTTTGTTCATTCTTAATGCAAGTTTGATGGAGCTGCAGACGGTGACTTTCCACATTGTAATATACACATTGTTGTGAAAAATAATGACAGTATTCATCAACGCCGACTGAAACCTTCAAACCCACTCAAGAGGTGCAGACGTGTACAATATAATTTTTTAAGTATAAGCTGTGTAGGAGCCCTGCTTAGGACTGTTGTTTACCACTGATAGTGAAACCACGCTGTTGTCTACATGCAATAACCACACAGTGCTCCGTCTGCTGTACTGTAAACTGCTCTGCTTCGCCGTGAAGGAGAGCTGAACACATCTGACACGTCTGATTGTTAGGAAGCTGCCATCGTCATCATGCTGTTACTCATCATGCTTGCAAAAAAAAAAAAAAATATCTGCAATAAATCTCTTAACAGATCTCGTGGCTCTGTGGATCTGTGCTCCCTGTAGCAGCTGTCTGTGTGTTACTGAGTTTAACACCTTAGACTGTCACCTCAGACTGATAATGGCCTTTTTTTTTTTTAAATTAAATGACATGAGCTCAAAGTGAGGTTTTATTCCTGACCTCAGCTACATAAAACATTGGAAAACCTGCCTATTGTCTTAGCAGATTGTATTTAATTACTTAATTGTTCAAATTGTGCACTATTGCAAATTAAAGACGGGTAATATATCCCAGAGTTTCCACTACCTTTGAGCAGGTGAGGCTGCTTGAGAGGCTGAAAATCTGAGGGAAACATGCAGTGCTTATAATTTTATGGTGCAAAACTCATTGAACATAAAAGTTTTTAATTATCAGCTCTTGGCCTCAGTCTAAAAATATCAGTGTTTGCCTTTACAAGCCCGTGTAAGTCCAATCTTTCTGGCAGGACAAAAGTGTAAAGGACTTTTTACACCCCATAATGAGGCAGGACAGGATGTCTGAGTGTTGCCTCACACCTGTAAGCTGGGGGTCTTAATGCCTTGCTCAAAGGTTCCTTAGATAGTTACTGTTGTGGGAAATCTGAATGAACCTCTGTGGTGTTCCCCGGCTTGCCACAAGATGGCAGTATGTGACAGGTTTTCAATCAGTACCCCAGTATGAGAAATGCCCTCATTGGCGAACAGTGACTGCTTGTTCTCATGAGAGATGAATGAGCAGAGCTGGGTCAAATAGTAGCTGCATAAAAAAAAAAAAAAAAAAAAAAAAAAAAAAAGAGAAGTTTGTTTTAACACATTTGGAGTGCCAGGTGGGTGGGGTTTCCTTGCTGTGGAGCAGTTCAAACAGTATCAGGAAAGTAATTAGAGAAAAAGTGGATGCTGAATTGACTTTCAAACACTTTCCTGTGATTGTGTAATCTCTCCGACTTTCATTGGATTTTGCTCCACCCACCTGGCGCCAAAGATGGGGAAAACAAACCATGTAAGTATTTTCAAATGCATTTCAAGGCCCTGTGAGTGAAATTCAGGATCATGGGAAAGAAATGATCTCGGGACATGTTGGGTACAGAATTAATATATGAGTTTCAAAGAAATTAAACAGCCATCACCAGGATTTATTGAATCTAGAAACCAAATGGTAAATGAACGATGACTAGTTTTTTATGGTTAAATTAGCAAAATATCTTATTTGACAATGTCTTCTTGATTCAGGACATTCAAGATATAGCATTAAGACTTTCAAGAGAGCGAGTGTTGTGTTGGTGCTGTATACTGCTCACTGAGGTTTTGTGTGTGTGTGTGTGTGTCAGTGGGAGAGCTGCACTGAGGCCTCTCTGTAGGAGGGAGCGAGCCGTCACATGAAGGCCTGTCTCCCTTCCAGACCAAACACACATCCATCTCAGTCTCCCGGGCTGCCGGTGACCTCTGCTATCTGGCGTCAGTTTAACCTTCACTCTGGCGTCCATAAACAGCCCGGGCCCGTCGGCCAGGGCCACCCAGCCTCTGTGGTCACTCACAGGAATCACTATTAGTAGGAGATGATGAACGTCTTGGAGCCTTTCGCCAACGCCGTTTGGTTGACGCTTTTCATCCGCAGCCACCACGGGCGCATAGATTTTGTTTTTCACTGGGAACGAAGCTCCAAAACTCCTGGCTGTCCCGGGGATTTTGTGCCGCTCGCTGAGCTGCGGTACACGGGACATTTAGGACGAAATAGCTCGCCACTTCCCTTCCCTTCCCTGCGACGTCCAAGGGTTGGCCTGCCCAGACGAATGTTTTCAGCGTGATGCCGGTGGAGCTGGGTCACACGATCCAGAAGGCGATTTAAAAAGGAGAATACCAGTGTCATTTAGAGTTAGAGGAGTTTGCCTCTGGCTCCGTGTTGTTTACATTTCACCAAATCTCTTAATTCAAGGTTGCAGCGCCGGTTTTCTGACATCTTGAACTCGTCCCGTCTCCTGCCAGTTTGGACTCGGTCTCAGCTGCTGATGGAACGTTGACTCAACTAATTACTGCCCATCTAAAAAAAAAAAAAAACTTTAAAACGGGTATTTTCATATATATATTTAGTGCATTTTTTTCCCCATATGGCTCACTTTGATCTGATCTCCCTTGTGACTTTTTCTCAGGAGGCGACTCAACTTTAAAGGCACAGTTCACCCAAAAATAGAGTTCTCATCGAGCAGAGTGTGGGTGCACATGAGCATGAACTTTTACATTTCTCCAAATCTCTTAATCCACGGTTCTTCAGTTTTTGTTTTATTTTTGGATTTCTTGATCTTGTCACATCTCCTGCCACTTCTGACTCTGACTCATCTTGGCCTACTGTTGAATAGTCACTCAACTAATTACCGCTTATCTAAAGAAAAATGCTTAAAATGGCAATTGCACTAACATTTCCTATATTTTTTCAATATGGCTCAGTTTAATTGGCCATCTTAATTTGCTGTAAAGGAACAGTTCACTCAAATATGAAGTTCTTGTCAAGCAGAGTGTGGATGCATGAGGTTTGGGTGCATTCACTGTTTTGCTATAAAAAGCTAAAGTGAAGATTTGCACCACAGGACAGTGTAGATAAAGGTCTCTTCCATTCAGGAACCCATCATCTGGCTTTAGAAGACTTGAGCCATACTGCACAACTTGTATGAATCAGATTTTTGTCGCCTTTGGAGCTCTAGAAAGTTAAAGGACTACTTCAGTATTTTTTTTTTTTTAAGTGAAATACCCCTTTTCCCGACTTCCCCAGACTGAGATGAGATGTTCAGTACAATTTTCACCTCTGTATGTCCAGAACTGTATTTCAAAGCCATGTGATCCTCTGGGTAAATAAATCAGCTTCAGAGCTGCTGTAAGGTTTATTTTTTCACTTTGACTGAGCCAGGCTAACGACTCCCATAGACTTCAAGTCTTTATGCTAAGCTAACACGAAATGCTACCCATAGGAACCAAACCACTGGACGCACAGAGGTGAAAATGGTATCGAACATCTCGTCTCAGTCTGGGGAAATCAGAAAAAGGGGATTTTTGCCCAAAACGTTGAAGTATTCCTTTAATTTCCAAACTTGATACTAATATGATGCATAATCTGATGTTGATCACCAAAGTATCAGTCTAGAGGGATGACTAAATTATTTCCAGACAATTTTTGCTTCATTTTTTCATTATAATGATAAATTCTATCATACCTGCTGTTGACTCTTATTGGGATTGACTCAGACTTGAATAAGATGGTTTTGACTGCAGCCCTATTAGAGTGATTAAATTACATTTACCCAGCCAGGGCTTTACATACAGTACAGATATGCAGTGCATTTCTATTGCCTCGCCCCACCCTGTTCCTCTGTGCTCTATTGTTTTCCCACTTCCTATCTCTGCTTTTTAATCCTTTTAATCAATACTCAGACAAAAGCCGAGGACAGCGGCATGAAAGCACACACACACACACACACACACACACACAAAAAAACAGACCTGCTCTGTTTATTATGAGACACAGCGGCTGCAACATGCTTATACCGTGAGCCCTCACCAACTGTCCTGCATGCAAATCCCCTTAATGAAACACCCTAAACCTCTCGAGCTATAATGAGTCACCAAGTCGAGTTTTTAATTTGAATGCAGATGATGTTTTTTTTTTTTTTTTTTTTCAGGGGACTGGAGGCCAAGCGTTTGGCTGTTTCATGCAGAGAGAGGGAGAGAGAGAGAGAGAGAGAGGGAGAGAGGGAGAGGGAGAAAGCCGTATTGTTTGGCAGGTGGTGCGGCCTGATGCAGGTTGCAGCGCTGGCATGTGTGGAAGGGAAGCGGGCGAGCAGCAGCGGGGATGAAATGATAGTTTTAAATGGGATTTCCTGGCCGCCGCACAGCTGGCCGCTCCTCAGAGACTCATTAAGAGTTCCAGCGGGCTGCCGGTGTCTGGTGGCATCACCGAGACGCACTGGCAAGCAGCGGAGGAACACCGCGCCAGAGCCTCGCCGCGCCGCACCGCGCCGCGCAGCGCCGCGCAGGGACGGGCTGGGTGTGTGTGCTAATGTAAGGTGTGTGTGGGAGGTGTGTGTTACTGTAATGTGAGGGGTGTGTTAACGGGAGATGTGTGTGCACATGGAGGGTGTTGGGTACTGAGAGAGTAAAATGTGTGTTTGTGCATCCCACCATGCATCTGTGTGAGTTTGTGTGTGTGTGTGTGTGTGTGTGTGCATGCATATGAGGTGTGTATGCATGTGGGACATGTTGTGTTGGGAACAGTTGATAAAACATGTTTATGCATGCCTGCATGTGTGTGTGTGTGTGTGTGTGTGTGTGTGTGTGTGCGTGTGTGTGTGTGTGTGTGTGTGTGAGGTACTGTATTGATTACAATAATTCAATACCTCATGCATGAGTTGGGCATTGCTAAAGGTGTGTGTGTGTGTGTGTGTGTGTGTGTGTGTGTGTGTGTGTGTGTGTGTGTGTGTGTGTGTGTTAATGTGAGGTGTGTGTCCATATGGGATGTGTTGTTTTGGACACAGAGTTCCCTGCATAAATGTGTGTTTGTGCATGTGTTCGTGCATGTGAGTGTGCATGTGAGGTATTAAAAAAATGTGTATGTGTTTGGCATTGCAAATGTGTGTGTGTGTGTGTGTGTGTGTGTGTGTGTGTGTGTGTGCATATGAGACATGTTGTGTTGGGTATAGAATTAGCAAAACATGTTTGTGTGTGTGTGAGTGTGTTTGTGCACGTGCATGTGTGTGTGTGCATGTGTATGCGTATGCGAAATACGGATTACAGAATAAACAAAAATGTGTTTCTACTCGTGTGTGTATGCATGTGCATGTCTGAGGTGTTGTGTTGGGCACTGCAAAAGGTGTGTGTGTGTGTGTGTGTGTGTGTGTGTGTGTGTTGACCTCTCAGTGAGCCCAGCTCCTCTCCACACTACAACAGAGCAGATAAAGCTGCATTGTTCCCGTTTAATCACCATCCTCCCTCTAATTGGCAGCTCTCTCGCTGAGGGCTTTTTAAGAGCCATCATCAGCATTTTATCACCATTATGGACAATTCACACCGACGCACAGAACGGCTCGTTTTTTTTTTTCTCTCTCCCACCGCGCAGTTATACATCCTGAGCAAATAGGAAAAGAGAGAGTCAGGGTTTATAAATATCCAGTAGCAGCAGTCTGCAGCCGACGCAGGTGAAGTGAGAGAATTCGTGTCCTGTTCCCGATCCAAGGCCGTGTTTAATAAGCACATTCTTCCACGCTGGACGGGGCCCTTGGCCTCCTCGCCCGCTGGCCCTCCAGCCACTCTGGGCTCCATGCAGAGGAGGGTGAGTCATCACTAGGATGCTGAATTACGTCCACAGAGAGAGGCAGAGAGAGAGAGAGGGAGAGAGAGAGAAGTTACCATGACACACACACACACGCAGAGAATTAGCCGAACACACGCTCAGATGACAGCATGCTTTGTATTCAGCCTCCATTTATCAAAGTTATGGGGTGATACTTTTGAATGTAAATGTTTAAAGGAATACTTCACCCCAAAACTATACATATTTAATATTGTTTACCGACCCCTGTTGTGTCTTGAATGTCCGATGAGAAAAGTTTTTAATTGCGTGCCTCTCAGGGAACCCGGGCTCTGAAAACTGAAGCCACTTCTGTTACAGTAACAGGAGTTGATTTGTGACTTGGACAAACAGCAGAAAAAAAAAGATATGAAAAGGTGATGCACCAGTTTAGCCAATAAGGGGGCGGGACTCCTGGCTGATGAACAAGCTGGGGGCGGGGCTTCGGTTTCATCGACATGCAGGCACGTCACACACAGGTGAACGTGCACGAGGAGTCTGGAACTGGTTCGTTTAGCATTTAGTTTGAGTCAAGACTTTGATTATGCTGCACGAAAAAATTTGATTTGTTAATTTGATCTCACTTCCTTTTTGTCGTTGTTTGTCAAAGTCGCCAATCAACTGTGAGATTAAAAACTTGTCGGACATTCAACACAACTCAGGGTGAGTAAATGACACAAAATGTAATGCAGGTTTTGAGTGAAGTATCCCTTTAACCCTTTATAGGGCACTCATTGAAATACTTTGAAATTCAAAAAAACAACCCTAGACTGTTATTAGTGAACATGACAGGACTTTATTACTTCTACAAAATTTTTCTAAAATTTTCATTTTGTAATAGAAAATCAAAGCCATTGAGATTGGTCAAATGCCACAATCATGTGACCTGGGATGTAGAGCCATCTTTGCTGATTGGCTGGGTGAAGACTGAATGATTATTGAACTAACTGAGACAGGGGATGGGCCTGATATGTAAAATTTCTGAAATTACCAAAAATAGTCACTTGCCCTATAAAGGGTTAAATGCATGTTTAAAGTTCATTCTGTGCAGATAATGACCCCGTTGTCTCCCGGACCCCGCACAGTTGAACCACAAAGGCTCAAACGTGTCAATATGTATTTCCACCAGTGTCACCAAGACAGATTATGTGTGTTTATTGTATTTGCTATTAAAAATATCCCCGGTCTTTACCTTATAATGGAGAATACCAGTCACTGGCTCTTTAACTTACAAACCCAATTGTGATGACCCCTCCTCCCTAGTTTTTGGATGTTTGTCTTTGTTTCTCTTTGTAGGAAGCCTGCTGTTGGGAGTGGCAGAGGTGGGCCCAGTGGAGGAGCCACACCTGTACCCCTTTCCACTAATTGCTGCTTACTGCTATAAAAGAGGGCTGATGGGAGCCGCTTTCTCTCTCTCTCCCTGCAGACAAGATGGTGGTGTTTTGGGTGGTGGGATATTTTTGTTGGTTGATTTGGGACTGACATCCTCACTACAGCTTTTGTTTACACATTTAAATTAAATTTATTTTCTTTAAACCCGTAAGCATCTGTGTGGTCTCCCCTATCTTTTGTCTGGACTTTGAGCCGGTTCATGACAAAGTGGGGGCTCGTCATTCCTGGATTTAAGTCATTTTGGCTTGAGTATTTTGGATGGTGAAAATATTCACCTATGTAATTGTTGTGGGAGATTCACACAGATTTTGGTTGTCTGAAGAGAGAGCTTGTTTTGTTCCTGGTACGAAGGGTTGGCTGGTTCTAATGGAATGGCTTTGTTTTGGAGTTCTTTTCCCCTGGTAGGCTCTAGACAGCGGGTTCTGGTTAGGGAATCCGTTGTTCACAACAATAGTGTGGTGGTGAACGTGGGTAGAGCGTTCTGCTCGGGAACACCTTCAGTGGCTTTTGGGTGGTTGCTGGTTTAACCAGTTGCTTTCCCATCCCACTGAGTTGGAGTGTATAAGTACCCCCCACAATTAACTGCCTGAAGACTAGGGTTGAGGTAGGTAGTATTTGGGTGAGGTAGGTTGGGGGGATTGAATTCCAGTGTTGCCATTTTTGTTATGAACCAGCATTGGTGAGTATTGTACTGGTTTGGAAGTGTTTTTGAAAATGGCTTCTCTGGTGGAGGATTTTATTCGGGCTCCCTCCATGGAGTTGTTGAATCTGTGTACAAAGGACCAATTATTAAAGATTGCGGAGCATTTTAAAATTGAGGTGACTGACAAACGTTTAAAAGACACTGTAAAAACTCTTTTGGAAACTACATTGGTAGAAGAGAAGATTTTGTCTGAGGAGGTGAATAAACCTCATGTGTCTTCTCCTGCTGTGACCCCTGATGTTCTGACATTTGAGCAGCAGAAGGAGTTGTTAATGCTGAAATTGGACCATGAGGAAAAGCTCCAACAGAAACAATTAGAAGTTGAAGTGTTGAAACAAAAAAATGAGAAGACAAAATTGGAACTGGAACATTATAGGCTTAAGTTGGCGAGTGAGGGTAAACTGCCTGCTGGTGGTGCTGTTCATGAGAATTTGGGGTTTGATGTTGGAATTAATTTGAAACTGCTTCCTAAGTTCTCAGAAAAGGATCCAGACCTGTTTTTCTCTTTGTTTGAGCGGGTGGCAGAGTCCCGAGGCTGGTCTGACGAGGAGCGCACATTGTTATTACAGTGTGTCCTCACAGGTAAGGCACAAGAGGCTTACGCTTCTTTAACTGTTGCAGAGAGTAGGGTATATGATTTTGTGAAAACTGCAGTGCTGCGTGCGTATGAGCTAGTTCCTGAAGCTTATCGGCAACGATTCAGGAATTTGACTAGGATGGAGCACCAAACCCATGTTGAGTTTGTACGGGACATGATTGTGCAATTTAATCGCTGGTGTTCTGCTTCTGGTGTAAGAACTTTTCAAGAATTATGTGATTTAGTAGCACTTGAACAATTTAAGACCTGTGTGCCAGAAAGTATTGCAACTTATATAAATGAGCGGAAGGTAAAAACCCCACAGGAAGCAGCCATTTTGGCTGATGAGTTTGTTCTGACCCATAAGACTACATTTGGTGAGGTTAATGTGCAGCAGGATAGGTTCCCAGCACACATGGGTCAGCATGTGTCACAGGGAGAGTTCAGTTCATCCAGGCCCATACGGAGTAATTGGAAGAAAAATGAGATCAATTCAACTTGCAACTACTGCCAGCGTAAAGGGCATTGGAAAAATGAATGTCCTGCTCTCAAAGGAAAAGCAGAGGGCTCTGGTGCCACATCGGTAAAGCCTGTTGCTTTGGCTGCTTCTGTTGTGCCTGTAACCCAGTTAATGCAACAAAGTGAGGGTTGCGTTGAGGCCCTGTGTCCTATTGTGGGTGAGCCCGAGATTAAAGGTGATTATTCAGCTTTTATTTCGGATGGCTGTGTGTCCTTGCCTGGAGGAAATGAAGTACCAGTGAAAATTTTGAGAGACACTGGTGCCCTGCATACCTTTGTCTGTGCGTCAATTCTTCCTTTCTCTTCACATACTAACACTGGCAATTTCATATTGATGAGGGGTATGGGGATGACTATAATTCCAGTCCCAGTGCACACAATGGAGCTTGTTTGTGGTTTGGTCACTGGGGAGGTGGCAGTTGGGGTGCGGCCAGCATTGCCTGTTGATGGGGTTGACATAATTCTGGGGAATGACCTGGCAGGAGACAAAGTGTGGGCGGATGTTCCACCACCTAATGTGATCACTCAGGTACCTGTGTCACTGCCTTCAGAGCCAGGTATGAGAAATTCTGAAGGGCCTGAATTGGAGTTGTTTCCAGCATGTGCAGTAACCCGAGCTATGCTTCAGGCAAAAGCTGAGGCTGATCAACAGGTCAAGGGAGAGGAAAAAATAGTTGCAATACCCGTGCCCCTTGAGTCCATTTCCCGTACCGTGCTGGTGCAAGAACAAAAGTCTGATTCATCATTGACAGCCCTGTTTGGGCTGGTTTCTCCTGAACAGGACATGGAAACGGCGGCGCAGGGATATTTTGTACAGGCTGATGTTCTTGTGCGTAAATGGTGTGCACAGGATGACCATGGTGTGGGGGAACCAATTGTGCAAATTGTGGTGCCTGAAAAGTTCAGAGAAATTGTGCTGAAAGTGTCTCATGATGGTGTGGCTGGTCATATGGGGGTTCGGAAAACATACAATAGAATTTTACATCACTTTTTTTGGCCCCGGTTGAAGAGAGATGTATCAGCTTATATAAAATCTTGCCACACTTGCCAGCTGACGGGGAAGCCAAATCAAACTGTAAGTCCAGCACCACTGTGTCCTATTCCCGCTTTGCACCAGCCATTTGAGTACTTGATTATGGACTGTGTGGGTCCACTGCCGGCTTCAAAGTCTGGAAGCCAATATTTGTTGACGGTGATGTGCCAGGCTACCCGTTATCCAGCAGCCTACCCCTTGCGCTCTATTACAGCCAAGTCTGTTGTGAAGGCATTGTCTCAGTTTATATCTGTGTTTGGCATTCCTAAGGTCATACAAACTGACCAGGGTTCCAATTTTCGCTCTAAATTGTTTTCGCAGGTTTTGCAACAACTTCAAATAAAACATAATCAGGCATCGGCGTATCATCCTCAGAGCCAAGGTGCTTTAGAGCGCTTTCACCAAACTTTGAAGTCACTTTTGCGTGCGTACTGCACAGAACTTGATCGCGACTGGGAGGAGGGCCTGCCTTGGCTGTTGCTGGCTGCAAGAGAGGTGGTTCAGGTGAGCACTGGTTTTAGCCCAAATGAGCTGGTTTTTGGGCACTCGGTGCGAGGACCTTTGACAGTTTTGCAAAGTGGTTGTCAGCAGTCTGAGCCTCCACAGAACTTAATTGATTATGTCAATGGTTTTAGGCACAGACTCTATATGGCGGGGAAAATGGCAAAACATAGATTAAAGAAGTCTCAAAAGAAAATGAAATCCCTGTTTGACCGTAAAGCAAAACAGCGGCAGTTCAGTCCCGGAGATCAGGTCATGTTTCTTCTTCCAGTTGTGGGTTCGCCGTTCCAGGCCCGTTTCTCTGGTCCATTTACAGTAAAACAGCAAATTTCTGAACAGGACTACTTGATTTCCATGCCTAAAGGGAAGTCTAGGTTGTGTCATGTTAATTTGTTGAAGCCTTACTTTGCTCGTGGGGCCTCTGCCTCTGGCTCCCCAGTGGTCGGGTGTGTAAAACCGGCCCTGTGTGTCAATACAGAGGTGTCTACGCCAGTGGGGGTGAGTTGTGGGGAGGGAGAATGGCCGACGGTTGGGAGTGTTCTGCAGATACGGCTAAATAACTCAGAGGCATTAAAGTCTTTGTCGTCTGAACTTGGGCACTTGGAGGAAGCTAGGCGCAATGAGCTTGTTTCCCTCATAAATGACTACCCAGCACTGTTTTCTGACACACCATCACAAACACATCTTATTGAGCATGACATAGATGTTGGTGATGCTCAGCCCATCAAGCAGCGCTTTTATCGTGTTTCCCCAGAAAAGAAGGCCCAACTGGATAAAGAAGTTCAATACATGCTGGACAACAACTTAGCAAGTCCCTCCAACTCAAGTTGGGCATCTCCCTGCTTGCTGGTCAGAAAACCTGATTTCACTTTTCGTCCATGCACAGATTTCAGAAAGGTTAATAGTGTCACTAAACCAGACTTGTTTCCTTTGCCACGCATGGAAGATTGTGTTGATCAAGTCGGTTCAGCTAAATTTGTGAGCAAATTTGACTTACTTAAAGGATACTGGCAGGTGCCACTGTCTCTGCGGGCCCAGGAGATAAGTGCATTCATAACTCCTTCCGGCTTGTATTCCTATAAAGTAATGCCCTTTGGTTTAAGAAATGCCCCAGCCACTTTCCAGCGGCTAATGAACCTTGTTGTGGCCGGACTGACTGGTTGTGCTGTGTATTTAGATGATGTGGTCATCTTTAGCGACACTTGGGAAGATCATGTGCAGAGGATACGGGCCTTGTTTGACAGACTGGTGTGGGCCCGTTTGACTGTCAATTTGGCCAAATGTGAGTTTGCCAGAGCTACAGTTACCTACTTGGGCAAAGTAGTGGGGCAGGGGCAGGTTCGTCCAGTTGAGGCAAAAGTGGAAGCAATCCAGAATTTCCCTCCTCCGCCGACTAAAAAAGAGCTAATGCGTTTTCTTGGCATGGTGGGGTATTACAGATGTTTCTGTAAGAATTTCTCCTCAGTTGTGGCGCCTCTCACAGACCTCTTAAAGTCTAAAGCAAAGTTTGTTTGGTCAGCCCAGGCTCAGTGTGCTTTTGACAATGTTAAAGCTCTTCTGTGTTCTTCTCCTGTTTTGGCAGCACCTCAGTTTGATAGGCCTTTTTCTTTGCAGGTAGATGCCAGTCATGTGGGGGCAGGAGCAGTATTGCTGCAGGCTGACAATATGGGGATTGAGCGGCCAGTTGGTTTCTTCTCTAAAAAGTTCAATTCCTATCAACTGAACTACTCAGTCATTGAGAAAGAGGCCCTAGCTTTAATATGGGGACTACAGCATTTTGATGTGTATGTCAGTTCTGGTTCCCCTATGGTGGTGTACACTGATCACAATCCCCTGACCTTTTTGCGTTCTTTACAAAATCCCAATCAGCGCTTAATGAGATGGGCGTTGTTTTTGCAGCCTTATAACTTGGATATTCGCCATATTAAGGGTACTGAAAACTTGATGGCTGATGCCCTTTCTCGTGCCTTTTAGATGCATGTTGTACAATGCTTCTGTGTTTGCAATTTGTTACCTCCCAGTACTATGTAGGGGTTCCTTTTGACTACTAAATCTTGAGAGTGTTATTTACTGTATAATTTTGGCGGAGTACCTGGTTGGTCTCCGCTCTTATGCGGGGGGGTGTGATGACCCCTCCTCCCTAGTTTTTGGATGTTTGTCTTTGTTTCTCTTTGTAGGAAGCCTGCTGTTGGGAGTGGCAGAGGTGGGCCCAGTGGAGGAGCCACACCTGTACCCCTTTCCACTAATTGCTGCTTACTGCTATAAAAGAGGGCTGATGGGAGCCGCTTTCTCTCTCTCTCCCTGCAGACAAGATGGTGGTGTTTTGGGTGGTGGGATATTTTTGTTGGTTGATTTGGGACTGACATCCTCACTACAGCTTTTGTTTACACATTTAAATTAAATTTATTTTCTTTAAACCCGTAAGCATCTGTGTGGTCTCCCCTATCTTTTGTCTGGACTTTGAGCCGGTTCATGACACAATTTACTTCTAGTTTACGTTTCCCCAGGTATTCTGAGTCTAAATAATGATGATAATGATAATAAAGTTTATTTATATAGCACTTTTTTTAAAACAAAGTTACAAAGTGCCTTTTCTTTTCTGCTAGTGTAAATGCACTCTTTACGGCACCGTGTTTTTTAGGGATTATTTTCCGGAGGAGACTAATGTTTGTGAATCAGCTGACAGCCACAAGAGACATCACAGTGTTGGCATGAAAACACAAAGAAGCGAGGATCAAACAGGAACTTTGACCGGGCCAAACGACGGCCGCACGTTCGCGTCGTGACGGACCGCCTTGCTTTGGCTGTTTTTCCTGCTGCAAAATGAAAGTGAGCGGCAGCGGATGGTTGAGCTCTGGTGTCTCCAGCTGCAGCGGCCGTGTGGAGACAGCAGACAGCAGCAGGGAGAGTGGAGCTCGCAGGAAACTGGCACAAACGTAATAAATTAACGTCGGTATTATTCTTCAAAGTGGCGTCCTGGTGGCTCAGCAGGCGAGGGAACGTGTTCTGACTTTGGTTTTGGCCCCCTCTCTCTTCCATCTTTCCCCTGAAGAGGATTTTTTTTTTTCAGCCTCCTGCACTTGTGATAAGATATTCTATATTTTATTTCCATGCTAATGCAGTTTCATCATCTCAGAGAGCTCGCTGCTTAGGACCCAGGCTTTTCTCAGCAGCCTGGAGAGAAACTTTTACCCCCATTCTCTCCGTCTCTCTCTCTCTCTCTCCTCCCATCTTTCTCTCCCTTTTTCTCTCACCACACCTCCTCCTCCCTCTCTCTCCCTCTCTCTCCATCTCTCCCTCTCCCTTTCCAAACCACACTACAGATGTGGTGGGAGCTCTGCTGTGGGAGGGGAAAAATAAAACGAGCTAAATAAGACAGCTTGAAAGAGGAAGAGAGCACCGTCGCGCTGCCAAGAGGATATTTCCATCTTTTTTAAAAGTGGCTCTGCTAAATGAAAAACAAATGTGTGATTGATGTGTTCGACTTTGACGATGACGACAGACGAAAAAGAGAGGAGAAGCCATCCCCGTCCCTGAAAGATCGCTTTGAAATTAGAGACCGCGGGAGGAAAAGCGAGAGTGAAAAGTTATATGGGGTAACACTGGGATGCAGAAGAATGCAGGGGCCGCTTTGATGGAGAGCAGGCGGGTTTTCTGCAAAGCTCATAATCAAAAATGCATTAGAGGTAAATGAAGGTGTGAAAACTGAGACGAGGAAGAGTTGAATTACAAAGTCAGGCCAGATCACAGCAATTAACGTAACCTACCCTTGAATGCAAAATCCTGGAGAGAATCAGAGGCACTTCATGTTCTGTAAAAACAAAACAAAAAAAAAAGCGCGGTACATGAACAAGGATTTTCCTCGGGTGCATTTTAGTCTATATAGAAACCCAGCCCATACTGATACACACCATACAGCAACAGGTCCTGAAATCCAGCACAAGACAGAGAGCAGAGCACAGGCTGTATACAGTATTTGAGCATATTTCTAAACAAATCTTGCTGTTACGTTCAAGAATGCAACCCACAGCACTTCAGTTTTAAGCTCAGCTGATGTCTTCACCTTGCAAACAGAGTGTAATCATCCCCCAAGTTCCTCCCATGGCAGCAACCAGAGCTTCAACCGGGAGTGTGCCGCTCCAGAATCGATGAAGTCGCCGCACACATGCAAACAGCTGGAGTCTGACTGGCGACCCAGAGATAAAAAGGTTTTTTTTTTGAAGGATGCACAACAACATGAATCATTATCAGTGCTCTTTCCAAGGATTCAAGGAACTTTATTGTCATACCAGCTCACATTTACATGTTAGTGGTACGAAATTAGGACTCAGGTCCCAGTATAAGCCTAAATAAATAAAGCAAGGTAAAAAAAAAAAAAAAAAAGAAAGAAATGTAAATATAAAATATATAAGTATAAACAGTATATATCAATTATAAACAATATGTATAAATATAAACAGTATGTATAAACTATAAACAGTATATGTAAATGAATATAAGCAGCCTATATAAATGTAAACAGTATATATATATATATATATATATATATATAAACAGTGTGTAAACAGCCTCCTTACATCCAAAAGAGCAGAACTACTTTCTTTCCTAGTGCTGCCAACTGCATCACCTCACAGCGGCGTGGTGACGCAGGTAACACACCAAACCTGGTGGATGTATTACGCTCAAATGGAGCAGCAAATGTGAATGTGTGGGTGAGAATTCCAGACTTTAACCTAAAGATGTAAAAGACAAAGACTTGATCAGACAAAAATAAATGTTATAAGGTGACCAAAATTGATAAGGTGAACAAAATGGGCAGTGTGTTAGGATTCCTCTTTGTGGGAGCGTGAATGTAATTCCACATTTTCATATTAGAGTTTTAATTACATGGAGAGCTGGACTGGGACAAGGTCTTCTCAAAATCAATAAGGTTCATTCTCTGGAAAGCATAAGTCCATCATATTTAAAGATGTTTTGAATCAAATCCGATTATCATGCCAGCTCACTCGGGTGTATTAGCTGACATTTTGCGGGTGGAGTTTTACAGGAAAGGCCACGGGGTCAACGAAGCATAAACACGCTCACCAAATTTCATGGCAAAGCGCCTGATGGATGTCGAGATATGTTGCCTCGGAGTGAAGTGCTGAACAGATGGACATATGGACGGACTCACGGACCGGCACGGCCGTCCTCGGGGCAAAAACTGAAATCTTCTCGTGGCAGAGGTCCCAGATCCTCACCACCACCAACATGCAGTCAGTTGTGTGCGGCTGCTGGACATTTCTGCACGTCTGACGGTCTTGCTGATTTATTTTTGCTGCGGTTCTTGTTAATGCGAGACGAGGTGGTCTGTGGACATCAGCTCAGCTTGGATTATAGCAAAGATCAGCTTCTGTGTGTTGATAAATGCCTTAACCTGAGGCCGGCCACCAAATATAATGAAAATCTGGTGATAGATAGATAGATAGATAGATAGATAGATATACTTTATTGATCCCAACCAGGGAAATTCTGGTGTTCCAGCAGCAACAGTAGAAACATACAATAAAGTTAAATAAAAAAGAATAAAGGCTAAATATATACAATAAAAACTATAAAGGCTAAAACTAAAAATATACAATAAGGACTAACCTAAGGAATGGTGATGAGCTGATGTCGCTGCTGACCAACAAACAACCATGTTAACTAGAGGGGTGGAACCATAGCAGCCTCGGTGAAGGTAAAAATAAATAAATAAAATCACTCTCGCTGAATGAAAATAAAAATAAATGAGGAGCGATGCCCGTAAAAGCTGAATGAATTCAATTTTTTACGGATTTGCCTCCTGTCACCAGCTAACGAGTCCGGTAGCTGGCTCTAACTTCATGCCATTAGTCATTTCGTGACAGTGGTTGTCAGTTTTCTGTTGTTTGTCAACAACCAAATATCTCCGATTCAGATTTCCACTCAGCCAACGCGTCGCCGCGGAGATCCTAATGAATGTGGATGCATGAGGCCTGTGACTGCTGTTTGTGTGTGTGTGTGTGCATGTGTGCCGCCCCCTCCCCAACTGTTTGAAACCTTTACCAGAAGCTGCTCTCTGCCCCCCCCTGCAGGCAGGTATCCAAAGGACACAGAGACACTTTTACATTTCCTGGTGTTTTGGAAGGCGGACGGCCTGGCAGAGCTGCGGCTGGACGACCCGCCGCCACCTTGGCACCCGAACAGACGGGACCTTCTGAGAGGGGGTGCGGAGGGGGGTGTGTGGTGGTGTGTGTGTGGGGTGCTCACCTTGGACAGAGGTGGTCAACCCCCTCCACCCCCCAAAGTCTGGCAAGGTGAACAGAAAGCTGGAGGGAGGAGCGGGAGGAGAGACGTGCAGCTCTCCCCGTCTTCGTCTCCTCCCCCATCCTTCACTCTTCCAAGCCTAACACCTACATCAAGAGTGTGTGTGTGTGTGTGTGTGTGTGTGTGTGTGTGTGTGTGTGTAAGGGGGGGGGGGCACCTTCTTCACACCCCCCATTCTCATCCATGACGCCCCTTTAGGAGTCTGACAGGATGTGGGAAAGGATGAAGGGAAGATGAGGGAGACGGGAAAGATGGAGGGGAGGGGCAGGTGGAGCTCACCTTGCTTGGCGGGGGGTCCCCTCTCCCCCTTCCCCCCACAGACACTCACACACACACTCACACACACACACACACACAAGCACAGCCACTCGTCCAACCAACCCCCATTACAGTCCAGCAGGCTGTACAGACGGATTGGGAGGAGAGAGACAGGTGGAGTTCCCTCCCTCCCTCCTCTCGTTCTCTTTCTCTCTCTCTCTCTTTCTCTCCGTGTCTAACTGCATTTTCATTTATATTGCCGAGTCCAGTGTGTTTGAAGGGCGTCAACAGCCTCCCCCCCCAACACACACACACACACACACACTCCACCCGCCTCTGCTATGGAAGGCTGCCAGGTTGCTGCTGTTGATGAGAGAGAAGCTTTTACAGTGACGGATGCAGGCCTGAGCCAGCTCTCGTCTCCCCACCCACCCACCAACACAACACAACACCGAGCGGCTCTTTGTTGACTGGATTTAACACGAGGCAGAACAAAGGAATCGGGTTTTGCTTTAATACGATATTAGGATTAAAAAGCTGGAGGGTGGTGGGGGGGGGGAAATTGAAACTGCAGGAGGTGGGTGGGGGGGGCAAAACAACAAAAAAACGACCGGAAGAAGAGCAACAGTGTGGCTTTGTAACATGTAAAGCACCGTTTGTGGGACATGGTAAACACTAGAGTTATATTTTATTAATTTTAATCATTAGACTTAGAAAAAGCGGTGAATATCCTACAATCAGCACAACACCCACAAAGACAAAGACATACACTGTATATTAAATTTAAAAAGTCACGGCTTGTACAACATTATTATGTTCCTGATGTGATTGCGATGCCGTGGAAAAAGTCCTAAAAACCCTTTTTTAAGTCGACGTAGCAATCGCATCATGGAAAAAGTAAAAGTCCTTCATTCAAAACGAATTGGCAGAGAAATAAATAAATAAAAGTTAAAGGGTTGTGATGAATTTCACTGCTCGAGTTCATTGTTTTTCAGGGTTAAAAGTTTTAAAAGTGTTTTCATTTGTATTCACTTGCATTTGCAACTCAGAGATGTCAACAAAGCGCTCCAGTAACTCCTCAGCTTCATATAGCGGAGAGTTTTGCGTTTTATTGTTCTTGTGTGTTCAGATATTTTCAAAAAAAAATTAAGGACTAAGTTTCATTTTCAAAATTATCCATATCCACGTCGTTTGCATCTTCAAAATGAGATCCCACCGTCCGCCCCCCCCCCTCCCGCTCAGACCTGGGTGACATTGTATTTGGACGTAATTTGTAGCATCAGGTTTAACTCTGTGGTCGCAGTACGCTGGTGGGGTTTTGCTGCAAAGATCGCAAATAAATCAAATTAAATCCAATCAGAGACCCAGCCCCGGCGTGGATGTTTAAACGCACTGACGGGACCCTGGGAGCCCGGCGTCCTCTCCTTGTGATGGGGAATAGATCTGATTCAGATGGGGATAGATGAGCCTGTGTGCGGGGCCGCTGCGGCTGCACTACATCACCATTTGTTTTCATTACGCAGCCAAAACAGCCTCGCAGCGCGCAGGGACGCCGCGACACCACAGAGCAGACTTCGAGGAGTCGGTCGCCGGTCACATCTGAAGTTCGAGAAAAGATATTGCTACTGTTAGAAGAAGACAGCTGTGCTTTTTAAAAGGTCGTGGGGAAATTCAAGGTGCACTCGGCGTGATTATTATATTATAATTCATCCATCCAGTCAAGTGAAGTTTAGTGGCTGAGACGGTGAATCAGCTGATTTTTCAGAAACAGTTTTATTTGACTGGAGGGTCAAGGGGTGGGAGTTAAATTTTGCGAAGATGTGATTGATTGATCTTGTGCAGCATAAGCTCACCATTTAAGAAAAGGAAGTAAAGGTACCCTTACCAAAAAGGAGTATACTCAAGTATACTTGTAAGTATACTGTTTATGAACTAAGTATACTTTCTGTGAACTAATACTTAGGTAAGTATACTTTTCAGATAACTCTCCACTGAGCTATTTGACTCAAGTAAGGCTATGTCAACTCAGTGGCCAAGTGGTCGAGTGTCCGCCCTGAGACTGGGAGGTTGGGGGTTCAATCCCCAGCCAGGTCATACCAAAGACTCTAAAAATGCTGCCCGTTGCCTCCCTGCTTGGCACTCGGTATTTGGGGTTGGAATTGGGGGGTTGGATCACAAAATAATTCCCGAGCATGGCACCGCTACTGCCCACCGCTCCCTCAGGGGATGGGTCAAACGTGGAGAACAAATTTTGCATCCTTATGCAATATGAAAACAGTTTAATTCAAGTATAAGTAAAGTATATTTCAAGTACATTGAGTATACGAATTGTTTACTTTAAGTAAAAGAGTAGTACAACTCAAGTACAGGAAATAGTATAATTTAAGTATACTTATATATAAGTAAAGTAACCTTGAAGTTTACTCGAGTATACTCAAAAATGGGCCAAATCAGGGTACTTTTAGTTTAAGTATACTTTGTAAGTATACTAACTAGTACATATGTAAGTACACTACTAGTACATAAATACAAGTATACTTGATAAGGAAAGTATACTTGATAAAGTATACTCAAACTCCACTTAAGTATACTTGGAAAGGTAAACTAGAAGTTTACTTCTTTTTGGTAAGGGTAATAGGGGTTAATTTCAGCTACGTTTCTGTGCAATGAAGTCCTTCAAACTTTCAGAAACTCTCTTTCTTACTGCCGAAGCTGTCCAGTGCCGCTTCAAAATCACAATGACATGAACATTTCGGACTCTCCACATCTAAATGTACATCTATTAAACAAGAAACAGCAAAACAATTTATCCAGTCACGTTTTCATATGGAAATCCTCTTACTTTTACCTTCTGCGAACGGCGCGTTTTAGTGATTATTTCATGATTTGCAAGTAGACATGAATAAGAATTCCAACCAAAAACACCATCACAGACTCATAACCAACTCACTCTGTCAGTCCCATCGTATAAATCACGCCACCGTTTCTTTTTTCCTGAGACGGCGTGGCTGCATCCTGCTGCCTGGAATTTATTTATTCTGAAGAATCCCAAATTTGTGACAGCTTGAGATTATGCACAAAGCATTTTTGAAGTTTCCAACACTTTTGAACAGCCCCTTCTCACTTTTTTTTTTTTTTTTTTTTTTTTTTGTCCTTCCCTGACATCCTGTTTGAACTGGAAATGTGACTCGTTGTGGAAGCAAGACGTCACCGAGATGCTGCTGCTGCCTTGCGCCTTGAAGTCTCGGGTTGAAAAATAGAGCATTCATTTTGCAGACTCTGGATTTAAAAAAAAAGAAAAAAAAATGGGATGATGAACTCCAGGTGATGATTTTTGCAGCTGAACTTCATCTGAACGTCTCTCACCTACTTTCTAAATGGCTAACCGGATGATTCATGTGTTCATACGCTGTGTGTGTGTGTGTGTGTGTGTGTCAGACTGAGCCGCAGTCAATTGCTTGTCGGTGTGACCATGACTTCAGCACGATAATGAATGGCTCTGTATGCCTCACATGTGTCCAGGCTCAGAGGCCATTTAAACCTCCTCTCCGTGATTTCCCGGCCATCAAAACCCGTCGCTGGAGCTTCCCCGGGGTCCGAGTTAGTGCCTGCACATTCTCCTCGCAGTAATGTGTTTTGTTGTTTGCGGGAAGGCTTTGTGATAGAGGTACTCTCCGGGGGCGGATCCTCTATTCTTACACAGAGGCAGACAGACACTTGAATACAAGGACAAAAACACAAGCAAACCACAAACAGCCATTGTTTTGTTTGGGAGGAAGAGAGCAGGACATTTTCAAGTAGCGGTCCATGTGTGTCGACAGCGCTCCCAGAGCAGCTTTGACATCAATGCAGCAGGAAAAAAAAAAAAAAAAAAAAAGCACTTGTCCCATATTATTCTCTTGTCATGAATTTATTTTCAGAGAGGGTTGGAAAGCGTACTGAAACATCCACGCTCAAGCACAAGTACTGTCACCTCGCTGGAGTTTTGCTTGGGTGCAGAAAAAGTCACTGGTGTAAAAATCTACTCCAGTAAATGTACATTTACATGCACACACACACACACACACATACACATACACACACAATAAAACACAGATAACTGGGAGCAACAAGTTTAAGGCAAGAAATCGGATAACACGTTTATATGCATGACCTTGATTACTCAGAATCCGCAGTGATGCAGGGCAGCAGCGGCATCGACGTGTCAGAGGGACAGATGGGAAATTTTACAGCTTAAATAATCATGTGCGAAAAAGTTATAATAGTTTTGCATTTTTTGAAAATGCTTAGTTTTTGTTCAGTTTAAATTAGTTTCAGTGTTAGTTTTTGGGGGATTTGTCGGGGGTGGGATTCAAAAAGGTAAGAAAAAGTATTAATTAATAAAAAGTCATCAAAAGATCTGATCATGTAGGGCAGATGCACAACCTAATAAACTGACAAAGACAAAAACTAAATACATTTTGTCTATAATTTGTTTATTTTTGTTGGTTTTGTGAAGATACCGTATTTCCCCAATTAATAGCCCGGGCGTTTAATACGCTAAATCAACTTGGACCCCGGGCGTTTAAAAGAACCAGGTGGCTATTCGCTGCAGGCCTTTATTTATTTTTGCACAGACCTGCACCAGGCCATTATTGTGATGACAGCTACTGTCCAACATATTTTTTAGTACAAAAGTACTGTAAGGCATAAGGTAAACATATCTGTACATACAAACGTAGTGCAAACTGTCAAATTGGCGCGCTGCGAGTCGATTTAAGATTGCGGTACACCCTTTTTTCTAACGTTAGCTAGCTCTCTTATTTTGACAGAAAACGGAAGTGCTGCACAGTTATTGTGCGGCTAACTGTTTACTTCTGCAAAAATAAGGTGAATAGCCTTATTTTGGGTTACCTCAATATAATGCAAATAATCGCCCCGGTGGTTATTTGGGTGGGCGTTTAATACGCACAATGGGTGCAGACCCCAGGCGTTTAAAAGAACCAGGCGGCTATTTGTGGCCGGGCGATTAATTGGTGAAATACGGTAGTTTCAGTTACAGTTAGTTATCTTTTTTTTGTAAAGCCTTGTTTTCATTTTTATTTCAGTTAACAATTTTTTTTAGATTACGTTTTTGGTATTTCTTTCTTTATCAGACAGGGTAACATGCAGCAAATGTCCTGAAGTTGGATTCAAACCCAGGACTTCACCTTAACATGTGGTACGCGCTCTACCATGTGAGTTACCATGGCACGCAACAAAAATGTTTTTTTTATTTCATTAAAGATAATAACCTTAGTGTGTATGTGGCAGTGCAGCGTGAATTGTCCATTAATCGAGTTTTAAAACGTTGCCCCTTCACTCTAAAAGGCTGGGTAGCTCGTTTTTTTTTTTTCTACCACTCTGTACTAATGGACCATAAGCGAAGCAGGATGTGGCACATGTGTCTTTTTGTTTCCTTATATTTTCATCAGTGGAACCACTCACATAAAAATATTGAGCATTCTTCAACAGGCATGTAGGAGATGGTGAAGTTTCCTTACCTGCTCTCTTTTCCTGCACTGGCACACATATAAAAAGCTGCTGAGAAATGTGGGTGAAGGTTCACACGGCCCAGTGATCAGGTTTCTCCTGCAGGAATCCACCTGCGTTAACCGGGTTCTTCCTAAGGCTCCGTTTTACAGACAGCTGCGGTCACCATGGACGTGTAGCAGCTGTGTTTATACTACTTTCAGGAGTCTGATTGGTGTATGTGTAGTGGAGTAGAGTACGTGGCACTTGTAGGGAATAACGTGATTACTAAAATGCACACAAATGTACTCTGACTACATTTTATTTATATATGATTATTTTTTCGGCATTTCTGCTTTATTTGATGGATATGGTTAGAGACAGACAGGGAAGGCGAGGAGAGGGAATAACATGCAGCAAAGAGCCTGAGGTCGGATTCAAACACACGACGCAGAACTCAGGACTCAGCCTTAACACGCCGTACACGCTCCACCAAGTGTTAATTTAAAATGTTTTCAGAGTAAAAGACAAGGAATAACTTTTAGAGAATAGAAAACGGAGTGACGTGTGATCTTTTCCATGCAGCTCTAATAAGACATCAATTTTTCAGTTTACGTCCGTCCAGTTTCCTCTGTGTAATGGATGTATGGAATTCAAAATGTACAGAATTTCTTCATTGAAAAACGGACTTGAGTAAATGACTGTAACAAATGCCCCAATCAATACAAACTACACAATAAAAGTCAGTGACATTGATATCAGCAGATGTAATTACTTAGCTCCAGCTTTGTGTCTATCTCTAGTTTGCAAACAGGGTTTTTTATTTATTTTCTGAAGGTTATTATTTTTTTTTTTTGCACCTTCAGAGAAGTTCAAACCTCAGATATTGCAGTTACATGGCAGATGTCTTAGCCCGTTCAGCCACAAGGACACCTTCTATAGAATATTTATTAATTGGATTTGAATGCTTTCTTACGTGCACAACACCTAAGAAAGCCTTGATTGTGGAAAGTGAATGAGAAACATTTTCCCCTTCCACAGCAACTCCTGCTCAAGTGCCACTGAGCAAGGAAGGCATCAAACCCCCAGCTGCTCTGGTGGAGCAGAGGGTCGCTGTCAGTGCTGGGGGTAACGAGTTAATGGAGGGTGTGTGCAGCAGCGTGCGGCTCGCTGTGCTCACTTTGTGGGTTTGGTGTGTTTTTCTAAGACTGGAGGATAATGGATTCAGAGCACGTCGGCTGGATTCAGGCCAACTTGTTACTGTTGTGCGTTTGCTGTCAACAAACACGGAAAACACTCCGTCAGTGTCAGTCTCAGGCGTTTCAATACAGTGAAACAGTCTGTAATGATTTTTGGGTTGATTATGCACTCATGTGGGTGAATTCTTTTAATCAAGTAGAGTAACTAAGTAAGGTAATTAGTTACTTTTTAGCAGCAGTAACTTAGTAAAAGCAGCTAGTCACACTCTCCCATCACTGGTGTTTTTTTCACTGGGCAGCTCCCACAGCAGAGTGTGTGCTGCTGTTTGAATGTGAAGCAGGGCATTGCCGAAAAACAGCACGTCCGCTTGACTTCCTCGTATGCCAAATGAAGGTTAGAAACATCTGGGCCCTGATTGGCTGCCGGCACCGGCTCCCCTGACTGAAATTAAGAAAAACCTGCTGAGTGGAGGGTTTCCAGAGAGAGTGTTAAACCAAATGGAGCGAGCCGGCCCGAGTGGAGGGATCCAGAGAGTCAGGACCGAGTCCAGTCGTGCTCCGCCGTGCACCTGCAGCTGATCTGGGACTGCACATAAAAACACGATAACTTTATCCCATTTATGTGACCCGCTGCAACAAATCAGTCTCGACAGTGTATTCATTAAACTGCCCTGATCGCATAAAGATTGAGTCGCAATCGAATCCCTGCATAGAGCCCCTTTAAAATCAGGTTTGGCTCTTTTCTGAAGCGCCACGATCATCCCTATCAGCCTACAGTGGGCCGAGCCGCGCGCTACAGTAGATTTATTATTCTGGAACACTTGAATGAAAATATTCATGAGAGCGTACGCCAGTCTCGAAAGATCTCGGCTGAAATAAGAATTAAAGCCCGGGGCTTAACTTATTTGCCATGACATTATGCAGAACTCCCGGGATTGATGTGATTGATTGACTCGGGCTTATCCTTTCAAGTGCGTGGGCACTTATGAATCCCAAATATTGGCTGATTTCACGGATAACCCCGGCGCTCTGACCTTACGTCACGCTCGGCTCCGTCTCTCTCTCTCTCTCTCTCTCTCTCTCTCCGTGGA
Source organism: Myripristis murdjan (assembly GCF_902150065.1). NCBI lineage: Eukaryota > Metazoa > Chordata > Actinopteri > Holocentriformes > Holocentridae > Myripristis > Myripristis murdjan. Next base: position 5,301,538 of record NC_044001.1, read on the forward strand.
ACTGAATCACCACGAGTCAGAGAAACCTCAAGGAACAGTTGATGAAATTTCATGAAAGAACAACGAGGAGTTAGTTACACTGTACTGGGGCACGTGGGAAAGTTGAAGCGCTCCCCCTCGGCACTGGTTGCACCCCCCCCCCCCCCCCCCCCACCCCACACCCCCCACCCGGGTTAGCTCATACTGTCTTAGTGTGAGAGAGAGACCCCCCAGATGTCTCATTAGCTATATCATTAGGGAGACAGCTGGAAGGGGGTGCAGACAGCTGACGCGGGGCTGCAGGGGCAGGATTAGCTGTGACTTTGGACGGGCTGGGGGGTGGGGGGAGAACGGGGGGCGGTGCGAGAGGGGTGGAGGGATATATTCAGATCTCATGTCCAGCGTCTCAGCGTCTCATGTGATATCCGACAGAGCAAACTCGGCATCGTGTGGCTCCCGAGAAGCAAAAAAAAAAAAAAAACGGCCCCGTTTTGCATTCAGGACCCTGAGAGCTGCCCTCTTTATTCTGTATATTCAGAAAGATGAAGAGGGGGTGAAATAATCCGCCCATTCATTGCAGCGGGACGCGGAATAAACAAAACGGTGAAACGCCGTTTTGAGAAGTCACCGAGGACAAATTAGACGGTTTAAAAGTCGGCGGTGATAAATGAACAGGCAGGGTAAATATTTGCACCGGTAGTGTTGAGCGGGCTCAATACCTCACTCAGTCATTAATTCACTCCCTGCATTGAGTCACGGATCACTCACGGCTAAATTATAGGTTTGCCACTGTTTATACGGTCAAAGGGGAAATTAATGAGGTAGTAAGCTAAAGTTAGGGCTTTTTGACTGTTGATCCATTTACAGCCTAATATGGTTTTCACATTAGTGGCTTCGTTGCCCTTTCGACAGCAAACCTGCTTTATACCACCCTGCATGAATGCACACAGTGATAAAATGCCAGTATGTCTTAATGCCGCTATGAGGTTGTCAATTTATCTGTGCACCAAGTGTCACCAAGACAAGCTCCTGCAGATTTATGGCGTAAAACAATACAGATTGTCAATACAAGGCGAAAGAGCAGGATGTCAGTTTTTGATTTAAGACATTTATAAGACTCCATGTTAAAAAAAAAAAAAAAAAAAAAAAAAAACTGGCAAGAAAGGCCGGCTTTGTCTCACAGTGCATTGTATTGTTATGAACTGGAGTAAACCCAGTGCATTAAACCATGTGATGAGCATGGGTGTGTGATGACTGCTCGACCAGCGCTGAGGGGGTTTGCATTCTTGGGGTATTGCATTTTGCCGCACTTTTGCTCCCTCAACAATGTCGTGCCTCATCGGGGCCACAATCCTCAGCGACCACAGGGCAGAGCGGCACGACAGCTGCCGCGGCGCAAAAACAACGGACGCCATTTTTTTCCTCCATGCGAATCCATGTGAAATTCCTGGAATGGCCGTGATTGTAATGTGGCCCTATAAGGTTACATAATGAGGGCGCTTCATAAACATAATCTCCGCTTCCTTTTCCTGCCTCTTGCCTCGATTTCACCTTCTCGTCCCGTGCCCCTTCACCCCTTCGCACCCCTCCGACCCCCCTCCCGCCCCCCCCCGCCCCCCTCCCTGAGACTGCACTGCTGTTGAGCCGCTGCCTTGTGGACGCTCATATTATGAATTTGCACTTTGCTGTTATTTCATTTTAATTGTGCTTTTGCTCGTGCACATAGTGGTGTGATGGACTTTAGTGGGTTTTTATTCATGGGCCTCCAAGCTGACCCTTTTTTAGCACCTAAAAGGGGGATGGGAAAATATGGAGACACTGCCTGCGTATTGCCCCTTCTCCAGTGCTCACACTCAGGTGACATGTCCAGGTGTGTAACGTATATCAGGTGTAGCGTACGTTATCGCCTTCTCAGTTCAATTTTTAATTTTTTCATAAAAAACACGAAAGTTTCTTGGGAGAATGCAAAAGTATTCATCTTTTTTTTCTACCCGTCATTTTTTTCTCTCCCCCATGTCCCCTTATGTAGTGTCCCAGAATAAAATCACTTCAAATGGGGCTGCACGGCTTGATGAAGTTCAACATGGGGGCCCAGGGCTAAAAATATTTTTAAGGCCCCTCTTTAAACGCCATTTCTGTCCTTTTCACACACTTAACCCCCCCAAAGAGTCCAGCGCCCAGCCTTCCTGCCTTTTTTATTACTATGTACATTGTAAGTAAAATACTCCATTAATAGCCATTTGATCATTATCATCATCAGTGGCTAAAGAAATACATTGTTTGAGGCCCTTAGAATCATCTATAGATATAAACATAAAATAAATGATATAAAATTTTTGGTTAAGTAAAAAGTTAGAGGCTGGAGCCAAGAAACACTGTTTTTTTTTTTTTCTGGCTAAAGGCTAAACTGAAGTCGAGCGAATAAAAAAAAAGAGCGAAGAGGTAAAATTATGAAGCCGAGCGCTCTTGCTACTAATGGAAAAATATATGCAACGCAAATGTGAGATTTTCAAGAATAAAAGATAATCTGCTATTCTGGTTTCTTCTGTAGTTTTATGCAGCTGTTGTGCTTTGGATGATGAGTTTGGGAGGAGCAATCGATGGGATTTTACATTTTGCAGTAAGATCCAAACAACAGCAATGACAACAAAATGACAATGACTTTGAAAAAAAAAAAAAAGCCCAGTCTTGCTTGTAAGTAGTGTGTTTTTTGTGCTTGCGTGCTTTTCTTTGGCTCCTCCCTCTGAGGTTTAATTCAACCAATGAGACTCCTCTCTGCCTCGGGCTTCTGAGAAATGTTTGTAGAGCTAATCAGCGCTGTGTGTCTCGATGCCTCTGTCTCTCACTCGTCACAGCAGATTGTTATCCTCCTCTCGGACATCTCGGTTAAACAAATGTAATCTGCCTCTTCCCATCTCTGTCCTCTGGTTTCTTGTGTTTCACTGCGAGCCTGTCGGTGAGAAGCGACGAGCGCCCCGAAATGATGCTCTTGTTACAGAAAAGGCTAACAGTTGCATTTTTCTCGCCGATGTAGGGAGCCAGTGTTTATGTCTCCGGTTTTGATATGCTGGGTTTTGTTTATGGTACACTCCGTCCTCTTGGCCCGCTGCTCTGCCTCTCTTTGTCTTCTGGAGTGCTTGGAGTGGGTGTTGTATGAAAAGGCCTTTTTAAAAGGACTTCAGGGACCCTCGGCTCTCCCCAACAGCTGCCCAGCTGTGCCCCTTGTCGACCCCCCCCCCCCCCAACCTCCCACCACCCCTGCCACCCCCCCCAGTACCCAAAGCCTTGACATCACAGCAGAAATGTGTACAACAGCGCCAGAAGCTACTGTACAGCTGTAATGAAAGGAGCCTTTTTCTGGGTTCTCGGGGTAATGTGCGGGTCAGTTTTCAATCTGTGTGAGGTTGCCTCGGCCTCGGCCTCGCACGGCGACAACGGGCAAAATAAATAAATAAATAAGTAAATAAAATGAAGTGAAACACACGGCCGAATGCGATGCGATGCCTGGTTGCCGATCTGCATATCATGAAAACTGCATGTCGCAGCGGAAAAACAAGAACATGGATTTAATACCGACCTGCCCTTCTCTCTCTCTCTCTCGCTCTCTCGCTGCTGCACACGGTGTCACTCCTCCCCGTCTCCCTGCCTCTCAATTGCTTTCTCTCCTTTCTCTCCCTCTCTCTCTCTCTCTCTCTCGCTTTCTCTTCCCCCTGCCCTCTTTATCCCGGGGCGGGAACGACAGATGAAAGGGAGAGGGAGCGAGCATGAAAGGCGATGTCTTGGCAGTCGAGATGACCTCAAGGCTCCTCTCTCCCCTCGCCTCTGTTTTCCATTCTGCCCATATTCACCTGTGAAGCCCCCCCTTCACCCCCCTCCTCCATCGTTGGCAGGGTGGAGGGAGTCCAACATCCCATTTTCCCCCTCGTTTTTTTTTTTTTTTTTTTTTTTTTTTTAATTCACAACGTGGGGAGAACCTTGCCCATTAAAAGCTACCCCAAGGCCCACTGGGGGTTCACGCTATTTTTAACGGTTTTGTTAACAGCAGAGGCAATTATGAAATCATTATGGTCATCAGCGTGGTTTTATTTTAGCATCGTTGCTGATAGGGAAAAGAGGGGGATCACTAATGTTGTGCAGGGGAGGGGGGTCGGTGAATAAAAAGTTGCTGATGTGCGGCGATTGCTTTCAGACACGCCTCAGCAGCAGCTTGCAGTGTAAGCTCATCGAAGGCAGGCCTGGACTTTGTCTCCACTGAATAATATTAAATGAGTTATGAGTGTAAGATAGAGCCTATATATATATATATATATATATATATATACATATATAAAATGATATATGTCATGCTTTTAATAGCTGACATTCACTGGACAAGCTAAATATATTAGGTAATTTGTTCAAAGGTGTGATGAAGTGATGAATAAAAAAAGTGAAAAATTTTGTACTTAACCGCTACTAAGAGATTATTATGAGGAAAACAAGAATCAATTTTATTTCCGTTTGAGTATTCATACTGGAGGAGCTGTTTTTCCTCTTTGAAAGACCCTCGTCTCGCATTTTTTACATCAATTTTATTCCACTTAACGCAGTGTTTGGTGTCAAACGGTGATCTCATTAAGACGAGGGAACTCGCGTTGGGAGCTGAGTTTTGGTGAAGTGAAGGATGCGGTTTATTGCCAATTTCTCAATTGAAAAATCCTCCCGCGGTCCTTGACTGTGAGACGAAGTTATGTGAGGGAAGCAGATGCATTTACAAGCGCAGAGGAAGTGGGGGAAACACACACACACACACACACACACATGCACACACACAAAAAAAAGGCAGACAACTGGATGAACTCAACATCCCATCCCCACAAAGCACCTGTCAGGCCTGCCGGTTGCTAGGCAACAGCGCCCCTCGCCTCTCTCCTCCACTTCTCTTTATTCTGATTTTTTTTTTTTTTTTTTTTTTTTTTTTTTTTTTTTGCACATACCCTGAAAAAACTAACGTGGTGTTCTGCTTAGCAAAGAGGTTTTTATTACCTCGGGGAAAGGTATCGTTTTACCGAGGAGCCGCGTCGGCTGCCGTGGTGTGGACAGCTTTAGCACTGGGGCTAACCGGGTTTAGGACTGGAGTTTTTTTTTTTTTTTTTTTTTCTTAATTTATTTATTTTTTTCCCCCCTTCTCTCCCCTCCTACCCATAGAGATGAACAGCAAGGCGCTAACAGCCGTGCAAAATCAGGCATGGAATTATTCAAAAAGCAATTCAGTCTAAACAGTGGGGAAGATATGGAGCAGACCTTTCAGTGAGCAGGCAGCGGCTGGAAAACACCCACAACCTCCAGCCGGCGTTTTCACCCGGGAGCCAGGAGCTGTCGAGGCGGCAGGCCCGAGCGCTCAGCCTGTCACTTGTTAGCACTCAATATATGATTTCGCCAAGTCATTCATCATTTTCCCCCAAGGATTAATGAACGATCTAAAATTGAATTAGCTCTATTGGCATGACGGGGACACAGAGCCGCGTTGCCAAAGCAATAAAGGAAATTGATGGATTAGTGTCAGAAATATTAAACACAGCACATTTGGCTATAGACATCTATCTATCTATCTATCTATCTATGCAGACATGCCAACAGGATCTGAGTTTTTGGGTCCACTTGTTCAAAAGCACTCCTGTTTAAAAGTGGTGACCCACAGGATCTTGGTTTATTTTTGTTTTATTTTTGGCTCAAAGGTGCTCTATGCAAAATTGCTGAGGGTCGGTTGAAGTGAGGACTCTAGCTGGGAAAAAAATAAATAAAAAATAGAATAAGCACCTCACTTGACTTGACTCTGCCTCAGTTTTCGCCTTTCCTTTTTGTCGTCTCACTCTATTTACTCTATTTTTGATTTTTAGATCTATGATATTTTGTTGTAGAGCAGTGTTTCCGATGGCTGAGTGGAGACCCGCCCAGCAAAAATGAGTTGAAAAGCCGTCAAAAAGACATCGCTGCCGTACGTCTAAACAACATCTAGATTTGGTTAAAGTGAAAGGTGAGAGGAGAAAAGCCCTCATTTCCAAGTTGTTGAAAAGAAATCTCTGTAAAGACTTTCCTGTAACATCTACCGTCTATTTTTGGGCTAAATTCGGTCCAAATCAGACGGACTAAACTCTGCCCAATTTTCAACGGCTATTTCTGGGGCAAAATTAAAGCTATGACACATTTAGCCCAAAAAACAACGCCCAAATGACGCCTGGTGTTTGGTGGGGATCCCGTTGGGTACTGTGAAACGGGACAATCACATCAAAACAGTCGTGAGGCATCAGGGTGTTTAACGAACCTTTTTTAACCCCCTGCTCGCTGGCGGACTATTTCGGCCTCTGACACTTTTTACACCTTGTGTTTTTCTCCCAGCGAGCAGCAGGAGGCTCTCCTCCGTCCTGCCCGCCGGAGGAAAACCGCCTCCTTCGGTCGCTCCCATCACGTCCCGCTCACCGACATGCTGTTTGTTAAACTGTGCACATGATGGATTCAGTCTAAAAATTCCCATAAAGGGTCTTCACTTCAGTCGACCCTCTACAATTTCACACAGTACAACTTTTACAGAGCTTATTCCTCGCCGTGTTTCTTTTTTTCCCTGCTGCTGCTGCTGTATTTCTGAAAGCTTCTAAAACATTTGTTTCACTGTTTGACAAGCCGGAGATGCAAAAAAAAAAAAAAAAACAATCCACAAAACCTGAGGTGATGTTTTCCTCCCTGTCATGAAAGCAAAACCAGGGGAACCTGCATTTTGTAGGGCAAACAAATTTTGACGCAACACCAGGAAACAGCTCCCCGGCGAATGTAGAAGCTTTGACGAACTGCCTGTAATTTTGAATCGCTGTTGTTCCACATCAATCTGGGATCGACCGCCAAAAGCAGACATTTCTTTATATATATGGTTTTTTTTTAATTTTTTTTTTTTGCGTGTGGCACAAGCCGAAGCCCCAGGCCCAAAGGTCGAGCAGGTGCTGGATGTTTGTTGACGCGGGAGCGGGAACAAGAAGAAACGTTCCAGATGTGATAATTGTTTGCAGTCAAAAGGTCGAGGCAGGACGCGCTGAAAGAGAGGAGAAGGAGGAGGAGGAGGAGGAGGAGGAGGAGAAGAAGGGGATGAGAGATGAGGGGAAGAGGAGGCTTTGGGTGGTTTGTGGGGTTTAAGGGAGTGAATTACACAGTTGGCAGAGACATGACCAATTCATTTCCCCCTCTTTTCTCCGTTCCCTCTCCCTTCGTCCTTCTCTCCCCTCCACTCCTTTAACCCCTTTTCTTCTCCTCATGATTTTCCTTTTTACCTCCTCGCCTCTCCTCACATCTCCCCTCTCCTCTCGTCTCCTTGCATCCTCTCTTTTTCCTCTGTTCTTTCTTGTTCCTCTTTCCTTTTCTTTCACATCTCTTTATCTCTCCTGTCCTCTCACTTTCCTCTCCTCCTTGCCTACCCTCATCTTTCCTTTCTTCCTTTTTACATGCCCTCCATTCCTCCCTTCCCCCATTTTCCTCCTCTCTCCCATTATCCGTTCCTTGTCTTCCTCACCTCTTCTCTTTTCTTCCCTTCTCCATCCTTCCCTTCCACAGCCTCTCCATTTTTTCTCCTCCCCCTTGTCCTCCTCTCCTCCTCCTTCTCTCCTTCTGTCCTTCCTCATTTTTCACATCCCCTCCTTTCCTCTCTTCCCTGTTGTCACTCTCCCTTTCCCTCCTTCTTATTCGTCTTCTTCTTCTCTCCTCCTTTCTCTGTGTGCTGCTGCCTCCAGGAAGTGCCATATGAATAGGGGCTATTGAGGCGGCCCGGCTCCGGCCCAGTTGGGCCTCTCTGGCCCGTCAACAGTTGTCTTGGAGAGGGACAGCGGCCGCCAGAGCTGGCCGTTCTCCCGCCGCGCTCCTTTGACCCGGTCCGGCCCGGGCTGCTGGGCCGCCTGCCTCCAGCCCAAACAAGCCGGGCCAGAGCCAGCGGTGGTGGTGGTGGTGGACGGGGGTGGATGTTGGTGGGACGGGGGGCTCACAGCAGCACAATAAACCCACTGCCTGAGATGGACTGGCTGGACAGGCGACGAGGGAGGAAATTTCTGTGATTTTGTTTTGCTCTGCTGCAGCACGATTTCAGAAAACACACAGCCGCTGTGAGCCAGTGTTACAGGAACTTTTATGCGCATTTTGTATCACATTATGAAAGGTCGATGGAAACAACAAAATTTGAAAGAACTCACTTATTTTCACAAAAACGTTTTTACGCTCACTTGAGGTGGTTTTTACCTTTTTTGAAAAAGAGTTAATGCGCTAAATTGGGAATGGAAACACACATTATTCACATTATAATGAGGAAGCAGGGAGACACTGCGCTGCTGTGTGAAATGCTCAACTGTGAGCCGCTGGGAGCAGGTGTGTGTGCGTGTGTGTGTGTGTGCATGTGTTGTGGATCACCTGACAGGATACCTGCACACCTCCCCTCCATCAGAAACCACCAGCCTGTTCATTTACCACAGAGCCACCAAAGAGCCACAGTGACTGTTGTGGAAATACGGACCATGGATTTGTGGTACCAGCATCATCTGACTGTATGTGCTGTGCGGCGGCGAGGGAGGAAATGATTTTGAGCTCTAAATAAACCCAACCATGCACTTAAAATATGGGTTAGGTTTCTTGTTTTGGTGACATTTTAAAGAGACATCAAGTTGTTGTCCTTTACGGTATGGGACGGTGCAGCGACCTGAACGTGTTGGTCGTCCTGTAAGAAGTGACCAAACTAGCTAGCAGGTTTTAAGGTAAAACCAGTCTTAAAACCCATTTTTACTCATTGGCTTTTAACCCAGCATGAGATGTCGCTTTGTTTTATTTGTTTATATCCTTTTTACTGTTTTATTGCTTTTACTGTTTTGTTGTTTTATGATCATTTATGCACATTGACTTTAAATTTCAGCATCAGACGTTGCTCTGTTTTAATTTGTTTGATTGTTTTTATTCTTTCTACTGTTCTTACTGTTTTGTTGTTTTATTATCATTTGTGTACAGCACTTTGTTTCAGCTGTGGTTGTTTTAAAGTGCTATATAAATAAAGCTGAGTTGAGTTGAGTTGAGTAGCTAACATTATGTTTAGGTTTGTTTTTTTTTAATTCAAGATTTCTAAGTCATGTGACATTTCCTTCTCAGGACGTGTATATTCATGTAAGCGTTTGGATAAATAAATATGCGTTCCTAATGATGAACTAGATATTAAAGTGTCAGGAAATGAGATGCACCCTATATTAATGTCATATGTTATTATTCCAACCATGCATAGGCTGAGAGACAATATTTATTGGAGTCATATTTCTGTGTATGTATCACTCCTCCTTGTTTAAGCTGATTCAAAGTAAAGGCTGACGTTTTGAACTGCATCAGGTGATACACACTTTGTCCAACTGCAGCAATGAATTACAACAGATTTGTAAAGTTGATGGGCTTCGAAAAAATCACTTTAGATTAGAAAGTTAGAGAATAGGCTTGACTCTGATGACCAGCCTCCGCTTAGAAGAAGCACAAATGGAGGGTTTGGTGAAGTCACTGATGAGGATTTGGACGCTTTAAAAAGAGAAAGTGCTGAGGAGAACAGCATGAGGCGGGCGTCCTGGGGGGTGGACGCATTTCAAAAGGATCAACTCAAATAATAGTCAAAATAATAAATGTGTCGGGCTTATCAGGAGCCTCTGCTGCCTGACGCTGATGTAAACAGAGCTGCTTTTCTTTGTTGAATAATTTTCTCAGCAGCTAAAAAAAAAAAAATCAATAATGAATTAATAATGAATCTGTGGCATAATTACAATAATGCACTCAAGGTCATGCTATAGCAGCCCTCCTCGTGCATTATTGCTTAATTCAAACTGTGATAAAGTGAATCTAAAATGCCGCAGCACTTGTGGTCTTTGTTGCACGAAAAAGCTCAAAGAGATTTTGTGATGTTAATTAACGCTACAGTTTCATGAGAACATGATATATTATATTTAGCAATGAATTTTAAAGGACAACGCTTCCAGTCTCTATTGCTGGGTGGGAAAAAAAAAAAAAGATTTTGTTTGATGTGTTTGATTTTGTTTGGTTGTGCTTTGACATTGCAACACTATGAACACACTACAGACTGCACTAACATTGCATTATGACTCCTGCAGCATCTGGCTGACGCTTTGACGTGTGAAAAAGAAAAGGAGCTACTCTGTTTTATTTTGTTTTGCTCTACTTTGACATGATGTGGGAAGAAACAGAGATGGAAAATACATGGCGCCATGGCTAAAATACTCAATACACGATCATCATTATGTATTATATTTTATGCTGTAAAGAAAAAACGATGGTGAATACATGAAACTGCTAAAACACACTCAATATACTATCAACACTGTACACTGGCAGATGGTAGAAAAACTTCAAAACACCTAATAATACACAATACACAAGGCAGAATGAGTATAAAACATCACCTCTGTGCCACTAGAAGTGTGTGTTGGTGTGTGTGTCTGCAGAGACCTTGAGCTCAGGAATCTCGTGGGCGTCGGCCTCTGGGCAGCGGGTGTGTAGCTCCCAGCCAATCACAGTGCAGCACGGTGCCAGATCAATAACACGACGTCCAATCGGAAGCTATGGAAATTGTAAACGCCAAGCGGACAAAGCTCATTCCACAACGAGAGTGAATCTGGGGTCGGCGAGCACTGAGGGAGAGGAGGAGGATGAAGAGCGATGTGGTGTTGGCCTGTTTTCTATTGGACAAGGAGGTGTTTAATGGGACTATTTTTTTCCTAGGATGGCAGTGGTGTTCATTGACATCCTAGGAAATTAAAACTTGTTTAGAAACAGCAACTGACAAATCCCTCTCATTCTGCCTTTAACAGCAGTTATACAGAGCAAACCGAGCGATTTGATTGGACAAAGAGGCATCCCATGAGTGCTGATATTCAGTACAACAGCACTCTGACGTTTAACTTTATGTATCACTCCGCTTTACGTGTTCAGTAATCACTGTTTAATGTCATTAACAGCTGTGGTCTACATTGTAACAATCTTTGTGACGGCACAACGATGGACACGTTTCAAAAAACAACAGAAGATGAGAGTTAGGTAAAGCGGCTTTACAAGCAACCTTTTTTTTTTGTTCATTTTTGATCATCAAGGGTGAACCTGGAAAGTTCCTTAACCTGGGACTTACCAGAACCCGTTTGAGAACCAGTAGTGACGGGCTGGAGACACTCAGTAAAAATCTTAGTCTTGATCTTTTTTTTTTATATACTTTTTTTAGTTCTGCTCTATTTACTCTATTATTGAATTTTTTAGATACTTTTTTCTCATTGCTAACCTCTAAACTATATTATAGATCTATGATATTTTTATTATAGAGCAGTGTTTCTGATGGCTGTGCACTGGTTGCCCTGCTCTCCCCAATGCAGTGAAATTTTTAAATACATTTTTTTTTTTTTTTTTTTGGCATTGCTAAGCACGGCTCTGTAATATTTTATTATAGATTTACATATGTGTCTTAAATTATGGTTCAGTGTTTCTAATAGTTAAGATCCTGCTGAATACCATAAAACTTACATTAAAAGCCAAGCCAATCACTTTTACATGTAAGCTTTGCAGGAGGACCCAAGTGCAATATTTAACAGGCAGGCTGACAAACACACAATGAACCAACCAGAACTAGAATCAGAGTGGAACTTGACATTACTCCTTGACAACTGTGATTTCACAAAGTGTGGCAGCCAAAAATCTCGGTGTTACTTTTGATCCCTGCTTATCCTTTGACAGGCACATGAAGGATATTACCAAGACTGCCTATTTTCACTTACGTAATATAGCACAAATTCGGTCTTCCCTGCCCATGGCTGACGCAGATACCTTAATTCATGCATTTCTTTCAGCCAGACTTGATTACTGCAATGTTCTGTTTTCAGGTCTCCCACGGTCCAGCACCAAAAGTCTCCAGATGGTTCAAAATGCTGCAGCTAGGGTCTTAACTAGAACAAGAAAATTTGATCACATTACCCCAATTCTTGCCTCCCTCCATTGGCTTCCTGTCCATATTAGATCTGACTTTAAGGTGCTTCTGTTAACCTACAAAATCTTAAATGGGTTTGCCCCATCTTACCTTTCGGATCTCATTAAACCCTACATTCCATTGCGGGCTCTGCAAAAAAGCTCAGCAGGTGGCCGGGCTTTTTACTATCGTGCCCCGCTGCTATGGAATAACCTCCCTGCTGATGTCAAGCAATCTGAATCTGTTGATTCTTTTAAATCTAGACTAAAAACTCATCTCTTCAGTCTAATTTAGAGTTGACGGTGGTACGGTGGGCTGGTTCTTGGTCTCAATGAAGTAACCCAAGCACTCACCTGTCGACGAGATTATTGCTCTCTCGGAGCTAATTATCTATCTGTCTTCTGCAGATAATTGTTTCACCTTTGTCTCTGTGTGAGTGTGTGTGAATGGTTGATGTGTGTTTGTCCGAGTGCGTGCTCTGTCTTTTATTGACCCAGGTCTTCATGGTGTTGGTGGTTGTGTGGCTCGGGTCCCTGGCTGCTCCGGTACATCTGGCTTCCCTTGGCATCCTCATCCCTCATCCACCAACTGTTTTTACACTACATCCTTTGCATTATACATTTATATCTTTTGTTGTTTGTTTTCTGTGTCTACAACATCTATTGCACATCTGTCCGTCCTGGGGAGGGATCCCTCCTCTGTTGCTCCCCTGAGGTTTCTTCCTATTTTTCTCCCTGTTAAAGGGGTTTTTTAGGGAGTTGTTCCTCATCCGATGTGAGGGTCTAAGGACAGAGGATGTTGTGTTTCCTGTAAAGCCCTTTGAGACAAATTTGTAATTTGTGATTCTGCGCTATATAAATAAATAAAATTGAATTGAATTGAATTGAACTGAAATATGAACTGAAGTGACTGGGGAGGAACATCAGGGAGCAAATTAACACAGACTAGGATGCAAGAAATAAGAGCTAGGACAAGTATTAAACTAAAAACCAGAGCATAATGAACCACAAACAAGAGTGAATACAGAAAACCAAAACTCAAAGTCCATAACAATCACATATAAGCAGCTGTGCATCAAGGCTAATCAACAGACCTATCTTAATCCCCACATGTTGAACGATTATTATCAGCCTCTGACACTTTTTACAGCCATCAGTGGGTGGCTCTCCTCTGGTTCTCTGGTAGCCAACATTTATGGAGGTGTTGCCCAGTCACCGCTTGGACCAGTCAGGACGACGACCCCGCAAGCTCCTCCTGAAAGCTCCTGGAACTCAGATTTTAGTATCACCTCCCAGACATGGGCTAAATTCAGTTCCAGGAAACTTTACCTGTAACTGTGACGAAATGCTCCCAGAAACAGCACCTCTGTAAATTCTTGCTGTTGAAATGGAAAAGATGGAAACCTCCAGGCTAGCTAAGGACGTCAGGAAAATTTTTATGCTCAGTTCAGCTGAAGCTTGAATCCTGACTGAGCTGTTTGTATTGGCGGAAAGGAAATCGATTAAATAAAGAAACCATAATCTGTTGTTGCCCATCAACGTTAAGTGATGAATGGTGTTGTTGGTAAAAGTGTCCAAAAGCAGCATCACACTGGAGGTCGCGCTGTTGAAGTGAATATCAGCACGACTGGGATTATCTTCGACCGAATCACAGCCGTGCTGATATTCAGTATAACAGCTCGGCATCATTATGTTTGAGATTTTTTAAAAACTTTTTGTAATTAATTAGAGAACATGATGTTAAAATATACAACCAGCCTATATTTGTAAAGCATATTTATAGAATAATATCATATGCATTGTACACTACACTATGTGCCACCTACATGTCATATGATTGTCTCTTTCACAACTATATAAATAACAGTGTCAATAAATTTATGAAAATAGATTCCAATCAATAGACTCCAATTATTTAGACTGTTAGTAATATATGCTTTTTTGTTATAATTAGTTCTTTCTTGTTCTGTTGTTTCTCACATCCATTTTATACTCTTTTTGGGTGGTTATTTTCTAATTTAATCCCCCCCTGCTGAATTTTTCATCTTATATACAACTCCAAAAGTCTACAAAGTAATATTATGCAACATAAAATATATTATATATTAAAACATTAAACTGTACATATTAATAGCACCAAATATTGCATTGTAGGTTTCATTTTTAACACAATTACTGTACTGCACTACAGTGTGAATTCCTTCTCATTTTAATTGAAATCTACTAACATGAACAGTGTCTTTTATGTTATTATTATTATTTTTTTTTTAATTTCTTTCTTTTATTTTCACCACTAGTGTATTTACAGTGGGCCCAGTACTTTCCAACACAGCAACTCCATATTGATCCTGCAGAACAATGGAGACAGAAGGCGCTTTGTGGTCCAGCTCTTGACAAAGGACCTTTCACTGTTTGGAGACAGGCAGAAATGCGGTGTGGAGCGCCGAGCCCCTGAACGCACCTGTCACAGCACACTGAGGAGCGTTTAATCTCTCACACAGCCCATCCATCACGCCGAGACAGCACGGGACGCACCGGCCACGTTTACACGCACCGAGAATTCACTTTTTAACCTGGCTAGGCTAGTCTGCAACTATCAGTTTTTCACCCTGGGGACAGACGAAACACCACCTGGGTTGAAAAACACAGCAGGTAATAATCGTACAGAGCAATCGGCATTATCCCGGGAACCAGAGCTGCTTTAAATGACAAATTCAGGTTTTTCCACACTGCTTATGTTGTCCATGTGTAAAGAATTGCGCTGTTAACTCGCTTATTCACGTCAGCTGAACTGTGTCGATGCATGTAAATGTTACAGCTTGACCCGGCTTATGAGATGCGCGGCTCGCCCAACAGGTTATTGTGCCGCGGAAACAAATCTGTCCCTTAACTTTGCGTTTTCACCATCTGCACAAGCTCACTCAGGGTCGCCGGTGCATTCGGATGCCAAGAAAACATGGCAACAAAACGGTGCTTTTTATTGTCCCCGCTATTCAAACTGTCTTTTCTGTCTCCTCTATTAGAAGGCCAGATCTTTTCAGACTCTTTGCTTGGCAGGACACAACAGGCTGACAGTAATATTCTGGTGTCTTTGTTCACGGCAGCAGAGATGCTCATTCCCAGGGTGTCAAAAGTTTATTCGAAAGTCTGACAGTTTAATCTGAATTTCCAGGTTGCGCCTAATAGCAGTGTTACTCTGCACTGTGCCATAAATTCTACCTTTTAACAAAGTTTATAATGCTCAGTTTTTGTTGTAGAATGTGTAAATTTAATTCTGCATTTATTATTGAGGTTGTGGTTTGCAGAGGTCTTGTACCGGACTACAATATATTGAGAGGTGTTTCCAATTTTTTGTCCCGCCTCTCTATAAACAATGAGGTGGGACAGAATATTGGAAACACCTCTTAATAAAATGCAGTCCAGTCCAACAGCAGCATTAAAAATGAGCTCAATCCCAAACATAGAAGTGAATGAACACCTCTGTTACCGTGACAACAAGAAAAGCTGAGCATTATAGGCAGCAGGAGAGGAAACTTTATGACAGAACAGTTGGATTGGATTGGATTAGATTGCACAGGAAGACCTCAGCAACAGCAACATACATAATCCCATGGTCCCTCAGCATAAAAATAAGAATAGTCATTGTAATGTCCATATATTTTGAGCAATAATATCTGAATTGGTGTTTTAAAATTGAGGAGGATGAAAATCACATTGAGGGAACAGGACCTTGGGTACAGAGAGACGCTCCTCACCCAGTTTATTACGATTAAAACAATATTTTTTGACGGTGCTGCTTATTTTTCCAGTTTTCGCCCTCACACGGTGTCAGAAACACATCCCACGCGGCAGCCAATAACGCCGAGCCTCCGTGATATAACCCGGTGATGTCAGCGCGCGGCGGCCTCCGTGGAAACATCCTCCCTCGCCGCCGGTGACGGCCGTGAACTTCCTGTTCGCACCGGCTCTGTGTGGCTTTTGACCGCGCGAGCTCTGTCTTGACGCTACCAGCGAAGTTTCACAGGTCTGTTTTAAATTCCACATCGGTAGCGCTGTGCTCCCTCGGTGTCATCAGTCATGTTCAATTTTGGCTGGAAAAAGAAGGTCAGGAAGAGAAGGTGTGTGTGTGTGTGTGTGTGTGAGGGAGGGAGGGAGGGATGGTGTCTACAATGTATGAGTAAAGTAAAATGAGCAAAAATGTGACATGTGGCTGGTATGTGTGAGTATGAGGGAGCGCGGGTGAGAGAAAGAGAGGTATTGTTGATGTTGTATGTTGTTGGATTTGTCATTGATGATATTTTCTAGGTCAAACCTGCGTTGAAAAAGAGTCTTTTTTATCTCAGCGGGGCTGCCCGGGACTGGCTGGAGGTTATAAAAATAAGAGGGTGAGTGAGGGAGACAGAGGGAGAGCTGTTTCTTTGTTGTTTACCTTGAACGTGAGATGGAGGACAGGTTTCGCATGTGGAACCGCTTTGCCCTCCCCTAATGACTCCTAATTTCATGGCAAATAAAGTAAACAAAGATGCCTTTGAATCTCGCCCCATTTGAAAAGCACGGCCACGAGACACAATCGCATTCTTTTCCAGTTAAACTGCAGCTGAAATCGAGCCTGTTGCCTTTCTTATCTCCACGGTTACAAACGACCTGTGAATGCACTTTGTGGGGTTTTTTTTTTTTCGTTGTTGTTTTTCACCTTTTGATGCTTTAATCTGGAGCCTAATCTGTGACTGGCGCCCCCTGTTGGCACCCTGTCACCCCGCTTCTGGCTTCGTTTCCTCCATCAGCAGCCCCTTCTGTTCTGTTTGTCTTTGTGTTTGTTTGTTTGTTTCTCAGCAGAATATCTCTAAAAGGTATGAACGGATCTCCATGAAACTTTGTGGAGAGGTTGATCATAATCCAAGGAAGACGCGATTCACTCTTCACATCAGTTGGCCAACGTGGTGTGTGACGGTGGCCGTGACAACTGCACATTGTCAGCAGAGGCATGTGCCTTCCAGTTTACCTGTTTATTGACTATTTTTTGGTTGAATTATAATCAAACAACCTCCGCAGTGGGTTGTTGGATCATTTTTGGAGGTCGCAAAATGATTAAGACATGAGCAAAAGAAAAAAAAAAACATTTTTTAATATGCAAAATGATCATGATTATTTTCTCATGTTATTTTCTCATGTTTTCTATGGTAAGCAAATGAAACAGCCTCAACTGTCGGTCATTTTTTAGGTGGAGACTGTTCACCGCTCTGCATATGCAGCCTGGGACCAGAGTCGCAAATATGCACAAGAAAAAAAGGAAGATTTGGGACCATGCGGAATTTGGATGACCCCATGACCTTTGCTCTAGCGCCACCAGCTGACCCAGCATCAGAAATAACCCACTTGTTTTGATATCAGCCCAGCAAACGCTCTCGGCAGCGCGTGTTTGACTCAAAGACGAAGAAGAGGAAGGTGTGAAGTGTGTGTGTGAACGCGACCAGCGAGGTTATTTCTGCTTCCAGCGCAGCTCTGCCTCCGTGAAAAATGTTTGTTTATCTAAAAAACTCCAATCTGTGCCTCATTGGATTTAACATATTTTATCACTGCAGAAATCACTGACATCTCAATGCAGTGACTTACAGCTAAACACGAGTCCCATCTATTTTGACAGTGAGGCTTGTTTACATAAAATACAGACGTGCACTTCAAGTTGCGGTGAGTGTGAAAGCCTTTAAAAAGCTTGTTTTCCCACAAATCAAACCGTTCAAGAGCTCATGCGAGTTTTTTTTTTTTTTTCCCAAACATAAATTAAAACGCAGGCTGTAGGTATAAGAGGTCTGTTTGTCTGCGCACAGAAGGGAAACATATTGTCATTACCTCCTAATTTCCCAAGGAGCCGCTGGGCAGCTGCAGCACCGAGATGGAAGAAAAAGATAACAAAAGCTTATTTTTCCCCCTGCGCTTCTGTAACACCACATATTGTGTTGTGTATTAATGTATTCATATGATTTCACATCAGATGGCATGCAGCCTGCAGTCTCTGTGTTTTATCTCTGCTAGCGAATCTCACATTTTAATAACTATTTTAAATATTTAGATAGTTATGTTGGTGTAATACACACTCCTGTGTACGTTATTATTAAGCAGTCAGTGAAATGGTCATTATATATGTTTCTGGGCTCTGTGATTTGACCCCTGCAACCATAAAATATAGGCTGCTGAAGTTACTGCGAATTGACTAACTGGCTAAAATGTAATATAATGTAAATTTGATGTCCATACACACTTTAAGTACATTACACAATGCTGTAGAAAGCAGATAACTTATAATTCGTACGCCACATAAACTCCTCATGAGGTTCCTGCACGGCCTTTTCGGTGTAAAACACAAGACGGCTGCAGAAGGCGCTCGGAGGGAATCGCGAAACACACCGTGCCCTGGCCTCCTTTGAATCATCCCGGATGTGCTATTGAACGCCGAGATGCCATGACCTACGCCGACATTTTTCCCTCATGATCGCACATCATGGGCGGACTTGTCAAAACAGCTCAGAGACAACTCTCAACAACCAGGGCCTTCCCGTCACCCTCTAATCCAGCAATTAGAGAAAAGGCCGGAGAGATGGAACAGATGTTCCATAAATGGGAATGGGAGAGGGAGCCCTGGCCGCCGATGGTATCCCTAATCTCTCCACGGACGACCAAGGAGAGAAAAGAGAGCGGCCGTCCTCCTCCAGTGCAGACCTGGGTCAGACTGCATCCAGTAAATAATTCCTCGGGCTTGTTTTAACCCACTGGGATTGCCAGATGGGTGGGGTTTGCTTCTTGAGGCAAAACGTTCAGACCACAGAGTTAAAACTGCTTGAAATTTGACTTTGGATTCGTCTCTGTGATTGACACAATCTAAATGCTCCTGATGTAGTAAACCAATTATGACTAGGCTAATGAATGGAGCTGATCCTGGCCTTTTATTAAATATCAGAGCTGATAACTCTAATTATTCTGGGTTTCAGTGGAGAGGTTTAGTGTCCCATGATGGGCTAGAAGCTGCTTCAGAGGTTTTTCCACCCCGACATGAATAAAAGTCTGCAGGAAATGGTGAATACTTCACATTTTTTGGCCTGAAAACAGTCAGAGTTAAAGATATTGAATACTGGCACACAACTGTCAGCGATCTGCGACTTCTAAAAATATGGCCATCCGCCCTCCAAAAGCCGTATCAGCCTAATCCTACAATTAGATTAAAACGAACACTAGGAATAATCTGCAGATGCTGCGGGATCCAGGTCTCATGCAGCAACAGCCTGTTTCCATAGCGCTGTTTCAAATGGTGTGAAACCGATTTGTACGGTTCAGGTTGGGTCTGAACGCCCCGCGTTTTGAAGCCGGGTCCAGCAGTTTCACGGCGCGGCGCCTTTGGTTGGCGAGGCGGAGAGTTTTATGGGCTATTTCTGCCGGTCGAGTCAGGCCAAAACGGCACAGCTGACCCCCGAACGCCTTGAAATCACTGATTACGCCGCTGAGAAAACAAAGCACAAGGGGTCTAACTCTGAGACCAGATGGAGGGATATCTGCTGTGGAAGTGTGTGATGTGTTTGTTCTCTCTGTTTATTTCTGCGTGTGTGTCACTCTGAGAGAAACACTGTGATGTGGTCCGAAAATAATCCTATATAACCTTACAATACAAGGCTTATATGACTGATATAACCTCAATAAACATGTAAATCAAACATCAAAGGAGCATATTGCACATTTATATAAAGAGTAATGTAATCTCTTGGTATATTAACTTTTTTTTTGCCATTTCACAGCTGATCAGGCTCAATTTTGGCATCATTTTTATTAAATCTACACCTAGAACTAGATCTTTATGAGGCGTTATGAATAAAATGGTGAATGCTGTGCCTCTAGTCAGCCAACAGCCAACAATATGAACAAGAAACAATTACAATTTATGATTTTTCCCTCAAAGGAGCACTTTGTAAAACAGCTCAGGGTTGGTTTAAGTGGGAATCTTTAGACTCAACTCAGAAAAAAAGTGTAATAAGCATGTAATTTATCAGATGACAAGAACCATATAGACTCAACCATCAAATTACACGCTTTTTCCACTTGAGTCTAAAGGGTCCTCAGTCAAACCAAGCCTTTGCAATTTTGCATCGTGCACCTTTAACTGACTGTCCAGCCTCAGAGCTGCAGCAAATCTTTATTTTGTCACTTTTAGTTTTATTTAACATACGTTTCAGCTAAAGTATTCACACGCACAGACCCATCAGCCAGAGACACAGGAGGGGGTTTTGCCTGTGCACCTTTTAGCTGATTACCTCCACTAATCTATCGGTGTGCATGGAAACATCCTCATTAGCTGAGTCTCCAGCAGGAAACTTTTTGCACAACTGAACTGGAAGGAGATCAATGGGAAGATGCAAATGCGAAAAAAAAAAAGTTTAAAGTGCTTAAAGTGCATTTTGTGGCGGGTCGATAAAGGAGTTATTTGGAAAACTGCAATGGAACAAGATGTAGCAAATTAATTATTGTGATGTGAAGTATTTTGTATCCGGATCAAAGATATAACATTTTCAAGACGGGAGAAAACAATGATCATTTTCTCATAAACAGTGGGGTGTTTCAACAGTTTTTAAAATTCTTTATGCAAGGATTTCCCGGCATTGTTTTATGCGTCTTCATTTTGTCCTCTCTGTAAGATGCAGACTTGTCGGCCAAAGCATTTTGCTTTCGCTGCCTGCAAGCAAGAAGAAGAGGAAGATTACTTTACATGTAATAATAAATATTATTTCATATTTCCAAATAAGAGAGTATAGAAATGTTTTCACTGTAAAACGGCATTTTATAACTTTATAACATTATATATACATATTTATATATATATATATATACTGTCTAATTTACATAGGCTGTTTATATTTTTCTCTATATTTTTATATTTACTGCTTATATATATATATATATATATATTATATTTATTATTTATTACACATATACTACTTACTTATATATAGGCTGTTTATTTATACTTATTATATATATACTATTTATATTTTTATTTATATTTTTATTTACATTTATATATGCTGTTTATATTTATTTACATATACTGTTTATAGTTTACATACTGTTTATATCCACACATACTGTTTATATATACTGTTTATCTTTTTTTCAGGGGGGGGTTTTTGGCTTATACCGGGACCTGAGGGCTAATTTCGTACCACTAGCATGTAAGTGTGAACTGGTATGACAATAAAGTTCCTTGAATCCTTGAATCCTTGAATCCTTAAAATGATCTTTGTGTTCACCAGCGTTTTAGCTCCATTTCAGAACTGATCTCTGTCCGTACAAACGCACGTCACATGACCATTCACACACACCAGGCATGTGCGGCTTGGCTGCTTAGTTGCAGAAAATACTTCGGTGGAAGAACAGCAATGGCGAAAAGTAAAACCAGAGATTTCTTTGCTTGGACGAGTATAAGACTTCGCAAAGCAAATACGGTGACGTATTAGAGAGCACATAGGAAGGATGAAGTCACAAGCTATGTAGGCCAGCTACGATCTTTGGGCATTTCCAGCACATGTCCATGCTTTATCCCTCTCTGTGCTGAAGTATTGAGAATATTTAAAATTTTCAGAGGCCTACACATCATCTCGAGGCAGATGGCCGCCCACCCAGAGCCACGTTCTGCTCCAGGTTTTTGGCCCTATTAAAAGGGTTTTTTCCCCACCACTGTCGCCCTGTGCTGCTCTTGGAGGAGATTTTGGTCCATGGATTAGGCCAGTGGGTTTCTGTAAAGTGCATTGAGATAACTTTTGTTGAATTGAATTGTATTTGAGTAGGCTTACATACCAACTAGCCAGCAGCACTTGGATTCCCAGCATACTCTTACTCCACCTGATTAAAGCTGTCAACAGTGGCCTATGGAAAGTATCTCTAACCATCCTGCTATTAGCTGTTGTGTAACCCGACTCCATGATTCAGATGAATAAAATAACTATTTAACAAAAGGGATAAAAAAAAAAAGGACCTTGGCTTTAAAACGTCGGTGAAGCTCTGCAGGCCGTCGGCGGAGCGCTTTCATCCGCGCTCAGGATCTATTGTCGCCGCTGAGAGCGACACTCGACAGGAATCCCTGCTGTCGGGGGGGGCATCCACAACCTGAGCGGTAAACAAACCCGTGTTGGTCACCGGACCGTCAGCGGGGCTATTCCTGCCGCTGCGCCGCGGCTCAGTGGGAGCCCCGGCCCTCCGAGGAGCTCGAACAGCGGATTGTTTTACACACACCTGTTCCTGAACGTCACTCGGCTACACGCCTGTCTCCCAGGGAGCGCAGTTAATCGCTGATTTGGCACACTTACAGTGACAACATACCAAGGTCCAGTTTCAGGAACTCAGTATACATAGACACACTTACACACACACACACACACACACACACACACATGCATATACTCACAGTCACGCAGATACATGCACAATAAAGCTTAAATTTACAGGCCTACAGATCCACACACAAACATTCTCGCACACTCACTCTCTCTCTCACACACACACACACACACACAGTCACATACTGTACATGCAAAATTAAAGTGCACATGCACACACTTTCATATTCACATGCACACACACACCACATGCACACGCACACATGCCCTCACACACAAATGCACACACAGTAAAGCTTAAACTAACATGTTTACATGCACTTCTACACACATTTTCACATACACACACATGCACATACTGAAATTCTAACACACACACACACACACACATGCATACATATGCTCACAGTCACGCAGATACATGCACTAAAGCCTACAGATAAACACACACACACTCTTGCACAGTCATTCACACACATGCATGCTTACAGTCACGCACATGCACACACTTTTATATTCACACACACACACACACACACACACACATGCCCTGACACACAGATACACACACAGCAAAGCTTAAACTAACATGCCTGCACGCACTTTTACACACATTTTCACCCACACACACGGACACATGCTCCAGTTCTAACACACACACACACACACACACACACACACACACACACATTATATCACCATCACATTAGTGCAGCAGAAGTCAGATGGGCCAGTGAGCAGCCATCTTTGATTTCCCTGTGACTGTTGACACGCCAGAATAACTTCTCCGCTTTTAACTGTTCACAAAAAAAGCAGAGAGCCCATAAGGTCGTGTTTTGAAGCCGGGCCGAAGCTCGCAATTATTTTCGGCTCTCTGCGAAAAAGGGAGACAGTTTGTATATACTGGAAACCTTGAAGCTTTGTGGCTTTGACTGAATGGGAAACAATTAAAGTGCCTCTTGGCGGCACATGAAGCCAGACGGCGATAAAAAAACCGGCGGAGTCTCTCAGCAGGACGAGGCCGCTCGGCCCGGCCTGCGCGGAGTCGCCGGGATCTTCCAGAAAGCTTCCTCCCCGCGTCTCTGCCTCTCGCACTCGGAAAACACACTCCGCTGCGAGAGTCTGCGCCGTTCGGTGGGTGTTTTGGGCTCCAAGCGCCGGTGTAAAATGTTCATACTCCTTCTGTTCTGGGTGGTCTCAGCGGGAAGTGAACCGCTAATCCTGGCAGTGTTAGAGCCACGCTGAGCGGCGCAGTAACACCCCGTATCCCTTTACCCAAAATCCAATGCACCCAACTTTATAAAGCTCCTAAAACACAGTTGGACCGATAAACTGAGTGTTTTAGACGATTCCCAGGATGCTCACCTTCGCAATATATTGTGTGGTAACTATCAATGTCTCAATCCCTGGGAATATGCCGCTTTGCAGCAGCTTTACCGATGAGATTCAAACAATTCTGGGTGATAAATGGCTAAATCTGTCAGTTTGGTGCTTGAGATCGGCAACACTGACACAAAACATGGAATAAAAGCAACACAGCTCTGAAACCAGCGGGGACGACATTCACTGTTTCCACGGGACGTTCAGTCAAAAGCAAACTGTGTGCAGCTAAAACCGAACCGATCCAAGAATAAACCTGGCTGCGTCAGCTGTATTGAGCAAATCATATATTATTTTCAGGATTTATGAATCTGAAAGCCATGTAATAACTAACACAAACATCTTTTTTTATCACCAAAAGGTCAGTGTTCCTAGTTTTTTTTTTTCCTGAGTGAAAGAAATGCTGCGAAGACACTTTTTTTTTCCGCTGATATAAACGAACGGTCAGCAATGTTTGTGATGTGCTGTGACCTTTATGGAGTTGTTTAGCCGATCCTCTGGTTGTGATTGGTCGGCTTGTAAAAAAAAAAAAAAAAAAAAAAAAAATGTTGCTTTGGTCCCTTACGTGCATGTTAGTAAACGGTTTATTCACCACTTATCTCACTTATGGAGACAGCCAGTTTACATACATAAGTGCATGGTGGGATTTTGAGTATTTAGAGTAAACTAACAAATGTAAACACACTATGTGCCTTCGTGCTATAAGGTCACCAGATATCTGTCCAGCTACTTTAATCGCTTCAGAGACAATCACCACTATGCAACGAGATTTTTACTCTTTTTAGATTCGAGAGTTTAGGGACAAAAATACCTTTTTCTACACGGCTACAACTGAAACTACAGGAATAAACTTCTAATAGGCCTGAGAGAAATTTCAAGTAGGTGATGATCTAAGGACGTAGGACGTAGCAACAACGTGAGTTTGCACCAGGGGCTAAAATCCCATTTCATTATTGGGGGGGGGTCAATAAACAGCAAAATTTCTGACAGTAATTCCTGGAGGGGACATGAAAAAATTGCTGTCTGGCATGACTGTACCTCCCTCTTTCTCTGTTACGCTCCTTTGAAACTTGCCGTACAGCGTTGAGCGCTCAGCATGGTCATATGTTTTAAATAATGTTATTAAAAGCAATAAAAAGCAATAATCTTTCTTTGCTCACTGTTCTATTTCCACTACAGTCCATCAAAGTAGCTTTACAAGAACTAGAAACTTAAAAGAAGCTCTAAAACTAGAGGAAATACCTTGAACCTTTAATCCAACTACATCAAACTATTCTTCAGAAAACAGATTTATTGTCGTGTCAGCAAAAAACAAAGCAAGATGACATCAAGTAGTGACATACAGTTTATGTTTGAGCTGTACACTGTCCCTTTGAGATCAAATAAGTAAATGAAATGAAACTATGCCACAAAATAATGCAATTTAAAATGCAAAAAAAAAAAAAACAGATATCTATCTAGAGACGAACTCAAAATATCAGTAAAATATGAACTATTTCTGACATTAATATCCTGACAGACTTTTTGAAAGAATAAAAAGCTCAGTATTTGCTCCTCTTGTGGGGGGTCATGACTTTTTAACACTTAAAAACACACTATTTAGAAATAGCACTGCTTGCATTGTACTTTCATTGAATATCACTATATTATTGAAAACTATTTATTAGTGTTAACAATGTTTTTTTGGGGCGGACAACTTTATGGATGGAGGGGTCTTGTCCCCCCTGACCCCCCCCCCCCCCCCCCCCCCCCCCCCCCCCCCCCCGGGATTTCTGCCAATGGTTTGCACGTTATGAGGCTGAATGAGTGAGTTGATGACATGCTGAGGCCTCGTCGGTGTGGACGAGACTGGGATTGAAAGCCAGAGGGGTCATTAGTGTCGACGTTTGTAGTGGCCAGTAAAGACAGCAACAATTATGCATGAAGGGGTCGTGATTTTTTTTTATTAATTTTTTTTTTTTTTGTGCATGCAGGTGTGCAGATGGAAGGCCGAGGAAAGACGGCGACTCTGGAGCGTGCACATTCAGTTTAGCTGATGCAAAGTGAGCTGGACCCAGTGAAAGTTGCATCACGCCCGCTGTGTTTGTGTTTGGCAGTAAACAGAGCAATGTCATATCCTGCTGCAATCTAGCTGGCCAGCGTCACCAATCGGCACACTGAACCCACTCATACTACAATTTCCAACATGTTGGGAGACGATCCGGATGTCCCAGAGTGTCCCACACCGGCTGGGATGCCAAAATCAGCAGTGATATCAAGCTGTTTGTATCTGTCTGAAAAAGGGACTTATAATTTAGCTTTAGAGCTGCTACAAGTTCTCATATTTTCACTTTTGCTGCAATGCTGGTTGTTATCACTGTAAAATGTTCGTATGGAGCATCAGAGCAAATGATCTAGCAGGCGCACGGCAGGGACTTTGATGTCTGTTCTCATCAAGAGAGCTGGCTAACAGGCCAAAATGCCCCAAACTCCCTGAAACAGCAGCGCCCAGCAGCCTCTATCCATATATCCAAGCTACAGCTGAGGCTCCTCCTCCTCCTCCTCCTCGGCGCCTCCTCCCCCCGGCAGGCCGGGTGAAAGGTGATTTAAAGGTCGGGGAGCGGGCCGAGGAGGGAGAGTGGGGTTGACGAACGACAGCCGTGGGGACGGCTAGCAGAAGAGGGGAGCGGGGAGGAGAGAGGGGAGGAGGGAGGGAGGGAGGGAGGGAAGGAGGGAGGAGGAATGGAAAGCCTCCACCAGCGCAAACACCTCTGAAACAGAAACATCCATTTAGCAGCGAAAACAAGCCCCCCTCACAAGACCTCCGTGAATGGGCCACTTCAGCCGGCCGAGGAAGTTCCAACGAGGGGCAGGATGTTCCCCTCAGGACGCACTTGAGACGGGACGAGGGCCAAACGCCTGAATACATAGACCCCTCTCTCTCTCCCTCTCTCTCCCTCTCTCTCTCTGTGTCACTGTCCGGCTTTGCCCTGCTACTCGGGTTGGGGGGCTGCAGGACCCCAAAAAAACACACACACACACAGGCCTCAGCCACACCATCCACTGCTGGCTGTTCTCTCGGCTGCAGCCAGCGAGGCGAGGCGAGGCGAGGCGAGGCGAGGCGGCGAGGGAGGGCGTGTAACTCCGCTCAGCAAACAAAGAGAGAATGGCAAAGACTTTCCATGATTAAAGAGCAGTTAAGATGCTATGAGAGGCTAATTTGTTCACCGGGAGACAGAATTAACAGGAACCAGGGGGGCACAAATGTGCTGCGAATTTCCTGCTGCCATTTTTAAGGAGAACACCAGCATCCTAGTGCATCGCTATTCAAACCTTTTTCATGCTTCGGATGCCAAAGTTGACTTTTATTGAGTGATTTTGCCCTCGGGACCCTGATAGGAAGACATTTTGCTTTGTGAAACTGTAGATGTCATACTTTAACACCAAAGAGATTCAAAGCGGTGAGATTAATATTGTAAAAATATCTAGTAAATTAAACTATTCCTCATTTTGCTGAGGGCCATTTAGAAGCCACATTAGGACCCCTGGAGGTCCCCGGACTCCACTTTGAAAACCCCTGTCACAGCACATTTACCTCTGTGTGTGTCTGCTTTATGTTTGCTCCCGTCTTTTTCCAGTGTAATTTGATTTGTTTAACATTTACTCTTGTTTTTTTTTTTTTTTTTTTTTTTTTTAAGTACAAACTTCACAGTGTCAAGCTTGAAATGAGCAGCTTTCCTGGCAATAAAGGTGTGACAATAAAGTCTGCATGGCAGGGATTATTTCCTTTTGGAGACTTTTTCCATGTCTTCCTCTCTCTCTCTCTCTCTCTCTGTGTGTGTGTGTGTGTGTGTGTGTGACGTGATTGACAGTCACTCGGACACAATAAAATAAGGATAAAACAGAAAATCTGAACCGAACCAAATGAGGGCTTCATGTGTTGCGCTGTGTGCAGACACCAAGGACGGGGCACAAACTTTAAAAAAAAAAAAATCTCCCCAAACAAACACCCCGATCTGTGTCCTTGGAGGTATTTCGGTTCACACATTTCCATAAACTTGTGATTTGTTTGACGGGAATCAGAAAGTGTGTTTGGGTTCGGTTTTGTTTGACTTGTTTTTGCCACAGGATCTATTTTCTTGTTTCAAACGCAGGCGCTCAGTGACAGACACCGGTGACAGCAGACGCTATTATAACATGTTTATTGAAAACTGTTTTTTTTTTTTTTTTTTTTTTTTTGACAGCATAGTTTGTCAGGCACAGAGAGAGAGAGAGAGAGAGTGAGAGAGACACTGAGAGAGAGAGGGAGAGAGAGAGAGAGAGAGAGAGAGAGATTTTCCCAGTGGGGGATGTTTGCCCAAGGGTTGTTGTGGTGGAATGTTACAGAGGATTCATCATGATCAAAACAGGTACATTGCAACAAACAAGCTATGAATTACAAAAAAAAAAAAAAAAAAAAAAAAAAAAAAAAAATTATACCAAATGGTTAGTTCCACCTTTCTATGTTAGAAATATGAATACAGAGGGAGCGAAAAATAAATTATATGGGTTGGGAAAAACTTGTTGACAGCACATGGCTTTGTCTCGCTATACTGTTTGTTGGAAACCTTCGATGTGGAATGCAAAGTGGAAAAAAAAAACAGGCTACTGTGAAAGAAAACTGTTTCCTCTCTATGATTCTTCTCGCGAAACGGCTAAAAAAAAAAAAATAATAAAAAAATAAAGCAGGACTATAAATTAATGACTTGTATGAGGGTTAGAGCTGCAAAAAATGGAGAAAGTGGGAAACACAGAGGCATGTGGCGCGGAGGAGAGCTGTGTGACCAAACTAACCCGGGACAACAAAATAATAACAATAAAATAAAACTAAAAAAAACAAACAAACAAACAAACAAACCCATGAGAAATCTGCTTTTTGGAAGCACAGGCGTGTATCTCTGAGCCGCTAATCCCAATCTGATCCTCAATCCTGATTTTCTTCTCGTTAAATAAAACAGAAAATAAATAAGTCAGTCAGAGCGGAGACGGCAGCTGGTGAGACCGAACAGTGAGAGCCCCTCCCTGGTGGCTCGGCGGCCGCTTCTGTTCATTTTGTGGTAAAAATAATAATAATAATAATAAAAAAATAAAGACAAAAATGATGTTTCGTTTTCAACACATCTGTCTGTCTGAGTTTGGGACAAAACACATTTACATCAGCAGGTTTCAGCAGGTTTTTTTCCACAGGCTTTGCTGTGGAAAGCCAATATATATTTATTTTTTTGCCACTATTCAGCATCTTTAAAGTTGACCAGAGCGACTGGATAAATATTCAGTGTTTCCTTTGGAGTTTTGCTCTTGCAAGGATGTTGAAAAAAAAAAAAAAGCATTAAACCATCATGAGACACTGAAACTCTCCACTGAAACCCAAAAGTGCTTTAAATTAAATGAATTCATGAAAAATATGACCAAACAATCAAATGAAAGTATAAAAATGGAAAATAAGACTCAGTGCAGGCCTTAGAAGCTGTTTTTCTGTTTCATAATTTAACAAGAATTCTTAAAAAAGCCAGATGTTGGCTTCTATTTGTTGATAAATCTGGTTTCCAAAATGTTTTATAAAGGCTTTATTTCCAAAATGCAACATCCACTGTTTGGAAAAATCAAATCAAATTAAAACCAATAAATCCAAAACTAAATGATCAATCATGTTTGTTGTGGCCACATTTGTAAGTGAATCTCTGTAATTTGGAGATGCCGAACATGAATACATGAGTATTTCAGGTAATTTTCTTTCCCCGTAGAGAGAGGAATACACAGCGTTTTGGAACATGACTCCTTTCTGTGCGACAAACACAAACACACACTGAGACATGAAATGCATTTTGTCCCAAACGAGACGTCGACGCATCCGATTTCAAATCCGATCCAACAGAGAGAGAGAGAGACGACACAACACAGAGGCCAGGGAGGGCAGAAAAAATAAAATAACAGATAAATTAAGCCAGGAGAATAGCCTGTTTATCCACAGTGGGGGGGTGGGGGTGGGGGGGCAGTTTGTAGTAAAAGGACTAATCTACATCATCATCATCTTCTTCTTCTGGCTCTTCATGAAAAACAACAATGAAAGCAGACAGCGATGAATAAAAATACTCTCACCATAGGGAAAGCTTTTACCCAGCATGGAAGAATAAATTACAAAAAAACCCAAAACAAAAACAAAACAAAAAAAAAACCACCATCCGTTTCATTAGATCCATCTAGCCGTTACAGAAGTGCCGTTTTGTCTGTCTTGTTCACAAAAAAAAACAAAAAAAAAAAAAAACAAAAAACAAAACATAATGAACGCGAGGCCTTTACTAAAGCGACCCGCTTCTATCGAGAACTGCTGATTTTTTAAAACACTTTGCCTTTCTTTTCTTTTTTTTTTTTTTTTGCAATTATACATTCAAAACGTGATCAAAATGAGTGATTAATCTCGTCTTTTTTTTTTTTTTCTCGCTAAATTATTCCAGGCACTTGATAGACGTGGGCCAAGACCGGACTGAAAACAGGAAGTACAGACACGTTGGGATGACGACGCCTGTGTCGGGTTGTTTCCCGTCACCGCGGCCCTCTGCTGCGTAGAAACCGCCGGAAAAGTATCACATCTGTACTGGATACTGCAAAAAACATGGAAAACCTCCCAAATACTAATGCACTTAAAACTATAATAACCAAATCTGCCAAAAAAAAAAAAAAAAAAAAAAAAAAGACTGTTTAAGATTCAACGGACAAAAAAATCTGAATTATTTTGAAATTCACCGGAGACTGCGGCTAACGAGAACCATGTAGACTCAACTATTAGCGTGCACACTTCCTCTATGCCCTTGCTTCAAATCCTTTTTGATTGGTTTTTGATTAACGCAGCTTTAAAAGACTGAGACATATTTAATGCTGCAAATATCAAAAACCGACTACAGGGAGGAAAACAAGCATGGTCAATGCATGGTTGAATCTACACAGTCCTCACCACCGCCGCTGGCTGCGACTCACGGTCCTTAGTTTCTTGACTTTAACTTAATAAAAGTACAATTAATGTCTGTTCGTGCGTTAAAATGCTCTTACAGTGCATTACCATCGAGGAGATTTTCGTTAAATGTTAAATATTTCTTGATGCACTGTGACGAGGCCGTTTGCTCGATAAAGTTTTTCCACCTCCTCCATGTAGCAGCGATGAATCTCGTTCCTGTAACCTTCAGTGTCTCTCGAACGTCGCTTTTCCCTTTCATGACTAAATACTGTGTATAAACTCTGTAAACATTTCAACCCTTTCTCTTTTTTGGGGTCAGCTGGAGAAGACGGGGGTTCATCATTTGGCAATCCCATGATCCTTCCCTGCACATTTAACCATAACGCCTCGCCTCGCCGCGCCTCCTCCCGCCTACATTCCCATCCACAGTGCAGTATTTGGTTCAGAGATTTCGCGAGCACGGTAAAAATAGAGTTTAAGACTAATTTGGCACTTTTCTCAGCGAACTGAAGCTCGAAGAAGGATCCGCCACATCCGGAACGTACACACATACACGACGCACGCTTCAGACTCTCCTTTGACAAACTTATTCTTTTTTTCTCTCTCTTATTTTTATTTATTTTTTTTGTTCTTTTTTTTTTTTTAAATCTTTTGCCGTGCGATCTGTCCGCCGCACGGCCTGCCTTCATTTCAATATTAACACTACAGAGCAGCGATAAAGTCTCGAGCTTCTGGGCGGTGTTTTAGTAACACTCAGGCACACGAGGACATCCGGTTTGAGGAAGCTGAGCTGCGTCCCGTCCCGTCAGGTGGGTGTCAAGTGTTGGGCCATTGGGATCGACACTGTGACCTTTTCTTTTCCAAGAGATAAGATAAGAGCTTCAAAAGTTCCCAGTTCCCAGTTTGGCTCAAAAGACAGGAAGTCCAACCTCATTTGAAGCCTTCAGAGGAACCGTAGCAGGGAAAAATCCTGCCTTAAATGCTTAAAAACAACAGCGCATCTTGAATTTCTGGGCCCATTTTGTTGTTTGGTTATGATTGTTAAGTAACTTCATGTTGAGATTTTTCGAGTGCAGAAAATGTTTTCACGATCCAAATCATCAACGGCAAACTTTTGGTGTCGGTCCCTGCTTTCTAGAGCCGCCATTTTGCACCGACGTTCAACGATCACACCGGAGGAAATCCATTGTGGAAGAGGCACAGACGCCAATTTACCCACTGATTATGGGCCGACTTTCACCGTCTTTCAACCTGAAAAATTCATGTTTTCTTACTCTTACTATGCGATCACTAATCCTTTCTCGACTGGCACATGATCACTCAACCAACAGGCTCTTTCTCTGAAGGTTTTTGAAAGGTATTCTGGGAAATAACTGAATGAAGTAGAAGTCGACAAGGCGGGTTGGGGTCAAATTGGTAAATGACAACACAAATGCACTGAATGGAGGTGGATTTGGCCTTTAAAACGTTCTGCTGAGGTTCTCTGAAGGCTTCGTCCTGACGGCTACCTGCTGATGTCCGGTATGTCTTTGTGTACCTCAGTCATACTAAAAGGCCTCTCTGGTACGTACGTATTGCCAAGCGCTGCTATTTCTTGCCCAGCAAGAGTTCATCGTTGCTTTCGATACCGCAAACGTCAACTTTTCAAAACCACGTCACGGACTCGGTGAAAACTTTCTGGCTCCTACGATTTCGCAGATCGGAAGGAGCTTCGGTTCCCGAGTCCGACTCTGGCAGTCGAACCATACTCGCTATCAAAAATCATCTCAGCATTTGTCATACATTCTTTTTTTTTTTTAAACTGTAAACAAACAAACAAACAAACAAACAAACAAAAAAGATGGATCAAAAACCAGAGAAGTAAAAGTCTGCCAGTTGTGGAAATAACGTTGCAGTTCTATTGTAAAATAAGTTACAAAAATTGAAATAAAAATCTTTGCTTACAGTACTAAAATCCTAAACTAGATCTTTCGAACTTAAGAGCCACATGTTAAGTCTATAAATATCTTTACAAATATACATGTTAATTATTCAAATAAACCTTTTTTTTGTATCACTTTAAATGATTAAATGTTTTACATGTTCATGACAGTGTCTTCTAGATTGCAATGCTTTCGATCCTAAAACAATACTTTAGAAAATGTAGTTTTTTGTCTTTTAAGTACAAGGCTGTGGACAGCAATATGATACATATATGCATTTATAATATTTACAATAAATCATTTGCTAGATACATACAAAAAAACCCTCCAAACCTTTCTTGTTACTGAATGGCCCTGAAAAAGCTGCAACTTGACCTCACATTGCAGGAGGATTTTGTTCGACGGTTCTCCAAAACTTGTTGGCGATGTCGTACGCGTCTCTCCGTTCTCGATGAGTCTTTGTCGAGACGGAGGAGAAGCTGTTCGGTTTGTCCCGGCTGAGTTCGGAGGAGGACCAAAGTGTCGTTGGAAGAACGAGTCACATTATTGAGTCGATTCTGGCTTTGCTGGTTTCGTGTCGAATGGATTTTCTTCGCAATCTAAGGGCTCCGTGCACGAGAGAGAAGATCGGAGGTCCTTGCCTACTTTGCCGAAAAAATGCCCTGGATCACCGAGCAATCATGAACCAATGCCCTTCAATTCCTCCTCTTACATCCTTTTTGTGTTTCGGTTAAAAAAGTCCCAGGAGGTCGATCCCAGTAGGCACGGAATGGTTTCACCCCAACAGATTGTCAATAACAAAAGACTGGCCCGAGTACAAAAATATAATTTCATTTTCAAGAGGAAGAAAAAGAAGAAATCAACATGGTTCAGTGATAAAAGAAAAAAAAAATCCTTCGATGCTTTAAGAGTTTCTTGAGGGAAAAAAAACTCAGATTTTCTACCAAGAGTTTAAGACGAATCAAAGAGCTGAAGCGCTGTGGAAGTATTGCATGCGGTGTCGTTTTGATTTACTTTTTTTTCCCATGTGTGTGTTTTCCATATCTTGAGGAGGTTGTCTGAGAGACGTCACTGAGAGGTGATCACCGGTCCCACGTCGGGGGGTCGACCGATTCGCCCCCCGCGCGGGTTTTTATGTCCTAATCACCCCGTTGCTGGGCAGCTGTTTGGGAAGACAGGGCTCGTCAGGCAGCGGGTCGTGGGCGAACACCGAGTCGTCCCCTGAGGAGCAGGTGCTGTTGGAGTCCTGACAGGTGGGCGAGTACTGCTCGAAGGGCACCGACAGGTCCAGGTACTCCTGTCAGGGGAGAGGTCAAAGGTCAACCGCAGGTGGCATGACAAAAATACCTGTTAAAGTCTGGCGAAAAGGTGTCATACAATGAATTTTCTATCACTACCCTTTCTTACTTGATGATATATTTTCTTATTTTTAACATTTCATTAATCAAATTTGATATGTAGTTTCATCATTTTATTTTCTCTTCTATCACCCTTCCTGTTTGTTTAGCACTTTTCTTTTGAAACATATTTGAACATATTTTTATATGTCAATAAAATCTGTCACCTCTAACAACCATGAAGCTGCTAGACAAGCATGAATAATACTCAAATATTTATCTTTTTTGTGACCAAATTTTGTATTGTTTTTTTCTTTTTTGCCTTTTGCTTTCACTACGGAGGAGACATTGGATAACAAAATCAAGTGACTGAAATATTTTCTTTTTCTTTCCCATTAAGTGCAACAGAGGAATAAGGATGAATAATTTCATAAGCGTAAACGATACAGATTCACGCTACCAGATCCAGATTTTCACCTCAGAGCTTGAGATGAAAACCTGTGAGTCGATTCTTACACAAAACAAAGTTTTTCATGAGCGTTTGAGTTTTATTGGGCATGAGATGAAGGCAGGGTCGTGGAGTTTGAGCCGATCTCTGTCGTGCGACGGGACTTACATCGGTGGAGGTCATTGA
Organism: Myripristis murdjan; assembly: GCF_902150065.1. Classification (NCBI taxonomy): domain Eukaryota; kingdom Metazoa; phylum Chordata; class Actinopteri; order Holocentriformes; family Holocentridae; genus Myripristis; species Myripristis murdjan. The sequence goes on from NC_044001.1 coordinate 5,336,133, forward strand.
TAAAACCCGGTCGTGATCTTCCACCAGCTGTCTGAAGGTCGGCCTCTGAGACGGCACAGCATGCCAGCACTCCCGCATGATCATGTAGCTGAAACACAAAGTTCGACCATTACACATTCAGTTATGGCAAGTTTAAGTCGACAAAAAAAAGTCTATAAAATCTGTAAAAATGTGATATCTACCGTATAAAGCACAGTATAAAAGTGTATTCTACTGTTCCGCAGTGGACTGGAGGTGCAACTAACTGCCTAACGTGCATACAGTATATCTAAATATAAATAAAAATGCTCTTTATTTATATATTGGATTGCATTTTAGCATCGATTCCTATTACTCTTGTGATCATGCACCTGCGTTTAGACGGTAATGATCTGCAAATTAGTTACAGCGCGCCGTAAAATTATACTGGTGTGCATGGACTGAATTCCAAATACTTGTTTTGACCTTGCAATGCTGGCATTTTGGTATTTTCAGCTCATTTTTGCTGTCATTTTGCATTTTTTTTTCTCTAAAATGCAAAACGCAAGACTACAAAAACATCACATTTTACCCTTTTGAATTAGTTAAACATGATAAACATGCAAGAATGCATTTTTTAGTTCATATCTCGGTGTACAGTTTTGGGGGTTTCTTCAGGCTCTGCAGACTGGGACATAAACCATCATCGCCATGTGTTCCAGTCCAACTCAAGGCGTTTTTAGAGTTGCATGTCATTGCCTCCCCACTTTCATCTGGTGTTTCATGCCTCCCTCTATCGCACAAGGCAGGTTTATTTGCAGGATAAATCCCGAGGTCTCTGCTACCAGGAGGCATTTCTCAACAGGACGTACAGCTCATGTGTGCAGTTGGCAGGCTTGTCCATCCGATGTCCCTCTTTCAGCAGTTTAAAGAGCTCTTCTACAGGGATGCCTGGGTAGGGCGAGCCCCCCAAGGTGAAGATCTCCCATAGTAACACACCATAGGACCATCTGAAGAAAAACACACACAGACAAACAATAAAGATTAGGGGTCAAACGACATTTTGCCCGCAACAGTCACGGTTCAGGAAGGTGTGATATTCCCCTGCTGCAGTGATTGGTCTGTGTGGGGAAATATTGATCTTCAATAATGTTTACAGCATTCAATTTAGGAATTCCACTGACATTGCTATTGTTTGGGACAGTCGATCAATATCTGTAAAAATCAAGAACTCTTCCCTAAAGCCAGAAACTGCAGAAAACAGAGACAAATCAGCGCATCAGCCGAGAGTCTGAAGCTGCTGCACGGAGACGAACGTGGGCTGAGTTTGTCTGGTTACAGGCACAACGAGTGGGATTTTCTTTAAAAACAGTGTATAATCAGAAAAATAATCCCTCTAAAACATCACTTATGAGCCACTAGAAGTGTGTGTGTGTGTGCTGAGCAGTGGGCGTGTAGCTGCCAGCCAATCACAGCACAGCACGACGTCAGAAAAATCGTGGACATGGACCGTGGAGAAAAAACGAAATGTGGTGAGGCGAAATGTTTTCTGTTGGACAGGGAGGTGCTGGTGGGCCAAGTTTGTTTCCTGGGATGGCGGCGTTTCATTTTGGGCACTTCATTCCGTCGCCATCCTAGGAAACGAATGTTGTGTTCAGAAATCACAACGGAGAACTTTCAGGCTTATTGTTCTCACCTCAAGAACACAAAATTTGTCAAAAGGTATCTAAACAGCATTAGCCAGAGCACATAAGGGTTACTGTAACCTGTGTGCAGACATTTGCAACTGAAATTAATCAGAATCAGAAATACTTTATTGATCACTGAGGGGAACTTGTGTAATTGGGATATTGCCAAGTGCAAATCAAAGTATTAACTGCCACCGACTTCTAAAACACGTATGGAGGAGCTACTTCTCCTCTATTCAACTTCTGGCTGCGGCTGAACAGCTGATTTTCACAGCCTGACCACCCTCAGTTGTACGACCCCCACCTAAAAAATGATATCATGACAATTCAGGGAAGCGGTTCCAGGTTGGGCTGCCAGGTGTGTTTGATAAGAGGAATCAAACCTCGGTGGAGAGCTCTGAAGAGCGATGCTAGCCTGTTGGAAACCATTTTGAGATCCGAGCCAAGATTCAGGCCGTTTTCCACAGGAACCCGACTGGTTGAAAGTGTTTGGGTTGGCGTGAAACGTAACACGAATTGATTGACTGATATCAAACGTAATGTGAGGAGATCGCATGGCTGAGGCGTTGTGTTCTTTGACTCTGGCTGTTTGCGGCGCACTTTATCGGCAAATTTCTCTGTGCAGCCTCAAACTGAACACAAAACTAGAGAGAGAGAGCTTTGCGACTGTTTTCTGCTGAAGGAAAAACTCAAGGATTGTGAAACAGGAAACAGGTCGTGTGGTGAGTTTATCACCGTGACCCAGAGCTCGACCTGTCTGCAGGCTTGTTTTTGTGCTGATGGGATGTCTGCTGCGGCTCGGGCTCAAGCAAACTCAACTCGGAGGCACAAGGCGCACCACATCTAAAACACCGACCACGGTTTGGAGGAGAAACACGCGCCTGCTGCCACCAAGCCATCGAAAACCATGAGAAAAAATATTATGCTGAACTCAACCTGAACCTGCTATGGCTTTTCTATTAGCGTTATATGATTTGCATGGGAAGACGGGGCGGTTGTGTGCGTCGCTTGTGTGTCACCGACGTGATTAAGACTTTCCCCCGCCGGCTCCCTTTGAAACCGAGCCAGGGCCGAGCACGTGGGGGCGCCGCGTTGGGACGCTTCCAGCATACCTAAACGCACCCGAGCGGCGCACAAAAACATGAAAGGAGAAAACATTTCGCCGGGCGCTGTGTGACGGCGGCCCGGTGAGCTCGGCCGGTGGAAAGGCCACATTAGATCCGCTCTCTTACTCCTGCAAGCCCTCTGAATACAGAGCCCGAGGTGAGAGAGAGCGCCACATCCCAAACTATATCCCACCTCGACCGCCCTGGATTCAAAAAGTCCTCTGCTTCCAAACTTCATGCATTCAGAGCCGCCGTCCCTCTCTCTCTCTCTCTCTCTCTCTCTCTCTCTCTCCATGGCAGCAGCGTGAGTGAATTGGGCCATTCTTGCTAAATGGCTAAAAAATGAGGGAAGGTAATCAGATAATGGGCGGTCTATTAACCCAGTGTACTATTGTTTGGCCATTCATCCAGTGAATCAGAATCAGCCCCCTCCTCCCACTGTAACGCTCAGCGGGCTTAATCTAATTATCCATGCTCCGGTCCAGAGAGCGGAAAACAGCAGCTACTGGCCGGCCGGGCCGTCCAAACAGAGGGAGAGAGGGAGAGAGGGAGAGAGAGGGAGAGAGAGAGAGAGAGAGAAGGGGAAGGAGACTGAGCAGCAGAGGGAAAACTGGAGTTGACACAAGCAGCGACGTGATTGATTTAACTGACTGTTGCTCATCATTTCAAATAAAGTCGGGAGACAGGGAGCGGCCAAAAAAAAAAAAAAAAAAAAAAAAAAAAGAATAAAATATAATAAAAACAGGCCAGCAGCTTCTGGCAAAAGATCTCAACAGCTAGCCAACTCGACGTGTTCGTCATATGTTCCTCCATCGTAAAAACATCCATTGACTATTTCCTACAAGTACAAAAACAAAAGGAAAAGCTAGTTGTGTTTGTAATAGAGGATGTGTCCCTTTTCATCAACAGGGACACAAATAACTGGCGGCATTTTCTCCAAGGAGCAGGGTTTGGACAGGATCGACCTTTTGAAAGGGGAGGTTATTCCCTCTAAAATGCATTTTCCATTAGCACTGACTCTGATTTGTTGCAGAATCATAAACAACGACGATATTTTACTATTATTTTAACCAGTAAAATCCAAAATATTTTGAGAGGCTACTGAGCGACCCGGCGACATACCGTGAAAAATCTCAGCCTGTGTGAGTTCAGCGTGATGGAGACACAGAATTCCCACTCCAGGTCAAATGTAAAAAATTTTCCTGACTTTTTCCATGATGTTCCATGAGTCAGTGCTCAATTTCCATACCGTGCAAGATGCACGATGCTTTCTATTCTCCCCTGCACCGAAAGGACTGAGCCCTAATTTCGTTGCATTATTATACGTATATGATTGTGCAATGACAATAAAAATCTATCTATCTATCTATATAAAAAACAACATCAACACATGTTTTCCTTTATGAAAAATTTTAAACACACTTATCAAGGTATGTTGTGTAAATAAGACGGCTTCAGAGCTGCTCTAAGGTTTGTTTTCCCCCACTTTGACGGCGCTAGGCTAATGACTCCCATTGACTTCAAGTCTTTATGCTAAGCTAACACGAAATGCCTGTCTCATTTTGCCTAAAACATTGGAGTATGCCTTTATAGCTTGTTAGTCTGTTTTATTCTGTGATGGAAGTGAAGTTAATATGAAATTTTAAATAAATATTTTTTTTTTTGTTTTTGTTAAATTTAGGGCTCCATGATATTCCATGATCTGTCTAAAGTCTTTAATAAATCCTTTGACTTTCCCTGTCTGGATTCGACTTTTCAGAATTCAGAGAGTTTCCCGACAGCCGGTGACCTGCGGGAACCCGGAGACACGCAGGTGGAGACGGAGGGGAGAAGGAGAATAACAACTGGCCTGACAAGCGATTGCCACCTAACTCATTATCAAGGCGGTTTTTCAGACAGAAGCAGAGCGGCTTTTTGGGGGTCGGGACGGGTTCACGCCGTCTCCTCCCCCCCCCCCCCGGCGTGAGGAGAAAACCACCGGAGTCAGCGGAAAGCCCGGTAAACAACCGGCGACGCGAGCTGTTTATATTCAACAGCGGTCGCCGTGAGATTAATATTCACAGGCCATTAGCCCCTTAATATGAGAAGTCCGTCAACATGTAAACAATTAATTTTTCATGGCACCTGCAGCAATAAGAGCTGACAGTTTAAGGATGAGAATGAAGGTCACCGTCACTGTGATATCTGATTCTGTTTGATTCACACGTGCTCTGTATGCAGGGGAGCGGCTGCAAACCTTAGCGGTGTGTGTGCGTGTGTGTGTGTGTGTGTGTGGGTGTGTGTGGGTGTGTGCATGCATGACTGTATGGGGGTTGGTGCTGTTTGACTGCTGCTGGTTTACAATGCCAGTGTTTTCAGGCTGAATCTACCAATACCTGATATGTGGTGCGGATGATCAATATATTTAAATTTGTGGGGAAAAAAATCCCCAAATGCACAGATTTTGTGTTTTCCCAGTCTTTCTTTTTTCTTGAACTAGCATGTGACAACAATATTCTCCATTTAAACCCAGACTAAGTAAATTATTTTAGCATCAGCAGCCCTTGAAAGCAGCATCCAAGTGATTATGAATGTTATTTTTTGAACAATTTAGCACAATTTACCAACATTTTTACATGTCAGCAAACCATCACACGGCCGTGCTAAAGATTTCGCAACACAGGAATCAAAGCGGATGTTTCCCCCCGGGGGCCTATTTTCCCTGGCGGAGGGAGCGCTTCACTCCGCCTCAATGTCAAGTCAGTGCCGCCGCTTTCAGGAAAACGAATGTGGAGGACTTTATTGCGTTGATGTAATACTGATATGAAGAAAGTCTGAAGTCTCTGAAAGTTCATTTATCATTTTCATCTTCAGCACTTTGAGCTGCAGTTTTATCTTTTTTATCTTCTTAGGTATTTAATTCTTTTATTTCATTGGGTCTTACTGTTTTACTGTATTGTTTTTTATTGTTTTATTGCTACAAGTGTACAGCACTTTGAGCTGCATTTATGTTATAAAAGGTGCTATATAAATAAAGTTTATTATTATGATTATTATTATTATTATTATTATTTTCATATCGTAGTGGAATGAACGGAAACCAACGGCTGGAGAAAAGGGAGGAAAAACGATATCGCAGCTCTAAAAAAAACAGCTTGTCGCTTTGGGAAAAGGGCGGAAATGAAGTTTATACATTTCGCAGATTGTTAGACTAAACATGCAAAATCAGTGGAATGGTCCTTTAAGGGAGCGTGAGGACGGTTCATTGCACATTTTACAGATTACAGTTGCCATCAATGTTGGCAGCGAGAAACACTGACTCGCCAATATCTAATATCTTAAAAAAAAAAAAAAAAAAAAAAAAAGCCAATATCGGCCTTATATATCGGTGATGTATCTGTCTAACCTTTTGTATTATCAGGTTTGAAAAAAGTACATTCTTATCGTGTTACTCCAGCAGAAAGTGTCACTAGATATCCCAACATGACTGTGCAAATGACTTCAGAGCAAACAGCCTCTGCACACACACACACACACACACACACACACACACACACACACACCAAAAAGTGTGAAAACACAGTAAAAATGGGTCACTGAGAGTCTTTTAATAGGCAGAGTTCTCACCACCAGTTTTCCCCAGGGGGTGTGAATGTCTGCAGGGCTGAAGACGGCAGCGTGTGTGTGTGTGTGTGTGTATGTGTATAATGTGTGTGTGTGCATGTGTGAACCTGCACTGTATGTATTAAAAATGTCAGCGGTGCTTGCTTGGCTCGTGTGTGTGTGTGTGTGCGCTGCTGTATTTTCAATGCACTCGGCTCTTTTGTGATGCTGTTTGATTCCGATTGAGGTTTTTTTTTTTTTGGTTAAGGGTGCATTTTTTTTTTATTATTATTATTATTCTTATTTCTGCTCCCCTCTGGTGTTTAAGGTGTGAGATATTTCATTAGAGAGCATTACGGGGCAAAAGTCAGCGTCCCCCCGGGGTGTGTGAGAGTAAACTGGCTGAAGAGTGACTACTGTATAAAAAGGGAGGGAGGGAGGGAGGTGGGAGAAGGGGGGAGGGGGGGGGGGCGCTCTGTAATCCAGACCTGCTGAAATAACAGAGCAGTCTGATTCTCCCCTCGGCCCGTTCCCAGTCTGCTGTAATCACACGGCCAGCCAGTGTTGACAGGGGCCCGTGTTTGACTTGGATGGCTCTGCTGGGGACACGGAGTCTGGCTGGACGGACGGGGGCGGGCGGGCGGGCGGGCGGGCGGGCGGGGGGAGTTTTAGGGAGGTGTGGCCGGAGGGAGATCCCCCCCCCCCCCCCCTCCAAAAGCACAAACACACACACAGTAACACCAGTTTGACTCTGTGACCTCCCTACCTAAACTCCCCTTTTCTTCTCCTGACGGCGGCCAACACAGCGGCGATCAGAGAGAATCCCGGGTCACAAAAGGCAACACAGAAAAAGGAGCGTTTGTTGTTGTTTGTCTCCTTTGAAATCTCCTTTGAACACACACACACACACACACCCTGCTCCTCTACCCCGAGGGGACACCTTGTGATAATCCACTGACCCTCTTATCTGCCCCCCTTTTCCCTTTTCAAGGTACGGGTGGATTTACGGGTGATAAAGCGACGCTGAGATGTCGTGCCGTTTTCGTCTCTCGCTGATGTCACGTTGGGAGATTAAAGAACAAACGAGGGGAGGAATGCGGGGGCCGCCGATACTCGAGGAGCTCGGGATTATCAAGCGAGCGCAGATGACAGAAAGAGCGGGAGATAGTCATAGTCGGTGGCGGCGGCGGTGGCGGCGGCGGCGGCTCCATATATTTATACTGTAAATTTGCACATTGCCCACATCTATGCACATTGTATACATCGATGCACACTGTTTTTTTTGTTTTTTTGCACATTGTTTTTTGCACATTGGGTACTTAGATCTTTAGAGCTCGAGTGTCATCTTTTATTCTTTATTTTTTATCTTTTATTCTTTATTTTTTATCTTTTATTCTTTATTTTTTATTTACTTAATCTTGTAATCTGTGGATATTGCTGAAAACTGTGAATTTCCTTCGGGATGAATAAAGTATCTATCTATCTATCTGTCTATCTATCATATTCACACGCACGCCACGACTTTTGATGCTAACATGTTAAGTCATGATATTTCAACACCCCCCGAATTCCTCCGGTGCGCCGCGCCGCGCCGCTCCGTCCACATGGATGGGCGGTCGGCATGCGGAGGGGGGGGCCGGTCTGTGCAAACTCACACGTCGCTCTGGTGCGTGTAGACCCGGTCGAACAGAGCCTCCGGAGCCATCCATTTCACGGGCAGACGACCCTGCAACAACACAAACACAAGAGAACGGCGTCAGTCAGCAGAATCGGCCCCGCGCGGGCCGGACGCCGTCCACCCAAAACACGGACCGGCCCTGATCCCCGAGCTGTCCCGGCACATCTCGATCACGCTGCGATGGGTGTGTTATGGCGGCATCTGTACTCCAAACATCCCGCCTGAGCCCATCTGCCGGCGCGCACAAATGAAGATTTATGCGCCCGGGCGTGAATCGGGGAAACTCGACAAAAGTGAGAGAAAGAGCTGCGAGGAGCTGAATCTACAAAAAGGCAATTACCGCTCCGAGTGAGAAAAATGACTTTAAAGTTTTCATTACTGTCACGTCAAATGACTTGAAAGGAGATCTCGGCGCATTTGTCAGAAAAGATGTTTGACTTGCAGGGCGATCCTTCATCCTGGTGTTCCTCTGATTTAACGCTGACAAGCACAAACGGCAAAATCTCATTTTCAGCCTCAGACGGGAGCTGCTGCCTTCCTTCATCCTGATGCGCTAAACACCCCCCCCCCCGTCCTCCATGCAGGTTACAACTGATCGAACACCAAGCCTGTCAACACTGACCTCTGAACCTGAGCCCTCTGTAGCACATGGCCTCATCTTAATTTTACTTGCAGTCTTGTTGTTGTTGTTGTTGTTATTCTTGTTACTGATAATAGGATTGTGACTGTGATTATGATTGATGATGTTAATAACGTGAATACTGTTTTTTTTTGTTTTTTTTTGATAATATGAAAATTGCTACTGTAATCTGCTGCTTTGAGGTATAGCCATAATCCTTCTGGCAGGGCGACTACCAATGGAATGCAATGCCTTTTGGCTGCACTGCAAAAACGCTAAATCTTACCAAGATTATTTGTCTTATTTAAAGTCAAAATATCTCATTACACTTAAAATAAGACATGATCACCTCAGAAGTAACTTGTTTTTAGACAATTTTCACTTGTTTCAAGTGAAAATTCACTTGAAACAAGTGAAAATTTGCTTGTTTCATTGGCAAAATTTGCCAGTGGGAAAAGTGAAAATTCACTTGAAATAAGTCAAAATTAGCTAGAAACAAGAAACAAATTTTGCCAATGAAACAAGCAAATTTTCACTTGAAACAAGAGACAATTGTCTAAAAACAATTTACTTCTGAGGTGATCATGTCTTATTTTAAGTGTAATGAGATATTTTGACTAGTAATAAGACATTTTTGACTTGAAATAAGACAAATAATCTTGGTAAGATTTTGAGTTTTTGCAGTGTATAATTGGGTGCATTTACATTTTACTGTCTTTTAAAATGTTTATTAATGTACACTGTCCCTCTCTAACAAATAAAGGTTAAAGAAAGAAAGAAAGAAAGAAAACAAACGTTCAGTGCGATTATAAAAAACAGGATTTGACCAGGCGGGGCGGGACACTCACGTTGGTGGTCTTCTTGTAGTAGTCTATATTGTGCACGTCTCTGGCGAGACCGAAGTCGGCGATCTTCATCACGTTGTCCTCCGTCACAAGGACGTTCCTGGCTGCCAGGTCTCTGTGGATACACTGCAGGGAGGAGAGCGAGGATACACACATGTGAAAACACACATCATGTCGCACCGTGTCCGACTCTCTCACACACACACACACACAAACACACAAACATGCACATGCAGAGCACAAACAGGAATACTTGTGTTTACTTGTGACGACCTTCACTCATTTCATTCATTCATCAGCCGCTAAATCTAATACTAACCGTCTCCTCTACCTGCCAAACTTGACTCTAAACCCTTGTCCTAATTATTATCTTAACCCGGAACCCTTATCCTTACCTCAAAATAGCCCTTAACACTAAGAAGGCCAAGTGGACCCAGCATCTGTACAGAAAAACTTGAATGCTTTGACTGTTCGTTGGCTTTTTCCCAGAAGCCACAAATCTAAATCAAAATGTCCAAGTGTTAAAGAGGCAAGGACGGCCAAAATGTCCCTCATCTTTCTGCCTTTCTCTACATTTCAACACATAGGTGACCAGGCGCTCACCCAATGATTATTTTTATCAATTATTTTTCAATTAGTCGATTAATCATTTAGTCTGTAAAGTGTCCAAAATAACATGGGAAGTCATCAGATCCAAATCGATGTCTTCAAACTGCTTCCTTAGTCGGACCAGCAGCCAAAAAAAAAAAAAAAAAAAAATCTCAAAATGTTATTCTTATAAAGACATGAACAATGAAGACCAAGACAATCTTTGCGTCTTGGTGATCTTAGTGAAGCTGCAATCGGCAAATGTTGAATGAAAATGATGAATCCATCACCACCGAAACTGAAAAGCGATGGACTTCCTGTGTGATCACCTTCTGAGAGGCCAGGTACTCCATGCCCCGGGCCACCTGGTAGGCGCAGGACACCAGGTCTTTGAAGGTGAGCTGCTCGTCGGGGATTTTGCAGGTGTCGAAGGAGTAGTCCATGCCGGGCGGCCGCCGCGCCCTCAGGTACTCCCTCAGGTTGCCTTTGGAGGCGTACTCCACCAGCACGTACAGCGGACCTGCACACGGGACGGAGGAGCGGGCAGTTTCGGTAAATGACGCGGCGGACATGTGTGTTATTGCTGCTGCGGCTGCGTGGGATCGCGGCCTCTCACCGTCCTGCGTGCACGCTCCCAGCAGGTTGATGATGTTTTTGTGCTTCCCGATCATCTTCATCATCTCCATCTCCGACACCAGGTCTGACAGGTCTTTGTCGGTGGCGTCGTCTGAGACAGCGGGAGAGAAAAAAAAAGAAAAAAAAAAGCCATAAGTGGAGGCGGTTCATGAAAAACACGCTTGCCAGAGGGTGTTTTACCGAGCGACAAAGGGAAAAAGATTAGATAAAACACAAGCGAGAACAAACAGGAACTGTAGGATATGAGAGATATGAGGCAAGAGCTTATGTGTGTGGATGAGAGTGATGGATAAATATACACAGAAAGAAGGAGAAACAAGGAATTGAACACAGACACAACACTGCAAAAACGCAAAATCTTACCAAGATTATTTGTCTTATTTCAAGTCAAAAATGTCTTATTACTAGTCAAAATATCTCATTACACTTAAAATAAGACATGATCACCTCAGAAGTAACTTGTTTTTAGACAATTTTCACTTGTTTCAAGTGAAAATTCATTTGAAACAAGTGAAAATTTGCTTGTTTCATTGGCAAAATTTGCCAGTGGAAAAAGTGAAAATTCATTCATTCTTATTTTAAGTGTAATGAGATATTTTGACTAGAAATAAGACATTTTGACTTGAAATAAGACAAATAATCTTGGTAAGATTTTGAGTTTTTGCAGTGAACACAGACTCCGATCACCGACCTTTCAGCATCTTCACAGCAACAGTGAGCGGCTTGTTGGGCTTCTCCTTGTCGATGCCGACGGCTTCGGCCATCACGACCTGACCGAAGCAGCCCTCCCCCAGAGGTTTGCCCAGCGTCAGCCTGGAAACGACACCGAAGAAACAATATAAGTCGTCTTTTGCGTGTGAGCTGCTGGGGATGTTTTTTCATTTCTCTGCGTGTCTGCACTCGAGTCCCTTTGATCACCAGGTACAATAAATTTTAAAAGACTTGTCTCGGTGACCTTGACGCATTAGCGGTTCTCAGATGTGTTGTTCAACTGCATGAAAAATAAAATATCCGCCCAGGCGCTCGTTGTGCTGCACGTTTTGTTTCTGACAGCCGCTGCTTTGACGTCGGCGGTCACGGCAGATGTGCAGTTTTCCGTTTCTCACCTGGTTCGAGAAAACTCCCACTTGGGGTCGGAGGGCAGCTCCAGCTCCGAGACGTTGGCCAGCATCGGCCCGTCGCTGGACGACAGGCGGGCGATCCGGACCAGCGGCGTGTTGGAGTTCATGGAGGAGTTGGAATCCAAGGAAACCTGCTTGGGTGCAAAAAAAACAAAAAACAAACTGTTATAGTCTCTGAAAAGGGCGAGGACATCGCGTCTCAGGGAATATCACAGGGACAGAGGAGAGACAGAGAGAGCATGGCACTGAGCTTTACCTTTAACAAACGTTATCTATCTTAACAAGCCACACACACTGCAAAAAGTCAAAATCTTACCAAGATTATTTGTCTTATTTCAAGTAAAAATGTGACACAAGTGAACAAGTGAAAATTTGCTTGTTTCATTGGCAAAATTTGTTTCTTGTTTCAAGTAAATTTTCACTTGAAACAAGTGAAAATCGTCTAAAAACAAGTTATTTCTGAGCTGATCATGTCTTATTTTAAGTGTAATGAGACATTTTGACTAGAAATAAGACATTTTTACTTAAATAAGACAAATAATCTTGGTAAGATTTTGCGTTTTTGCAGTGCAGTCCTGCAGTCTCACTTTGGTTTCCTGAAAACAACTCCCAATCTGATCTTGTATTATTGAGTCAGTTTTACTAAAAGTGACAAAATCTGCTAAAAGAGTTTGATATCATTTGCCTTCAAGTGAAAAATCAAATCCACATGATCCACTGTGTAAATAAATCATCTTCAGAGCTGCTGAAAGGTTTATTTTTTCACTTTGATGGAGCCAGGCTAACGACTCCTATAGACTTCAAGTCTTTATGCTAAGCTAACACGAAACGCTACCCATTGGGACCGAACCACTGGACGTACAGAGGAGAAAATGGTGTCCAACATCAGAAAAAGGGGATTTTACCCAAAATGTTGGAGTGTTATCCTCCTGAGACCCAGCCTATTCAATTCTGTCCTCTGTAGTGGACATCAATTGATCGTCTATATCCTTTTACTCATTTGAGCTCCCCTATCAAGTCCTGGTGTACAGAGGACATCCAGGCCTTTCCAATGATATCTCATGTGATAAGGTGGGATGAGGGAAACACCCACTTTCTATTGAGCCAAAATGGCAGCTGCAGAAAAACGCACATGTCGTGAAAAAAGAAACAGGAAGTCAAATATTGTTTAGCTATTGTTTTTTACTTATGAACATTATATATTTTCTCGTTAATGGCATTGATTGTCTGTAATTGATTATCTGTGGTTATTTGATTGGTTTTTTATTTAAATTTAAAATGATCTGTTTTTTTACAGTAAAATCCACTACAGTGGACGTACTGTAAAATCTAAAATAAAAATATTTTTGTGAAATTCTAAATTGTGAGTTGTTGTTTTAACTCTAAATAGACAAGAAATCACAAAAAAAGTTAAATTGGAAGACACTTTTTTTCCTCGGGTCTCAGGAGGTTATGAACATGATTTTAGGATTGAATTAATGTTTGCAGGTAGGGAGTGGCAGCGTCACGCTTCACAGGATGAATGTCCGAGTCCTTTCGACTGGACGGAGGTTTGTTGGGAAAAACAGGCCAAGTTTTGAACGCCGGCGGTGACTTTTACAAAGAGCCGGCCTGGCGGCGGCGTGCGGCGGGAAGGAGGCAGAAACCAAGACAAATGAAAGCAGACGCAGAGGCGGGCGGGCGAGCGAGCGAGCGGCAAGACGGGCCGGACGTCTCTATCCATCAGCCGGCTCCATTTCCAGGTCCGCGGTCCTGCTGCTGAGCCCGTGGGCGCCACGTCCTCCCTCCATTTATCTGAGCGCCGGGGGGAGCGGGCGGCCGCGGCCCCTCGCTTTGATGAATATGTTTGTGTCAGAGTCTGCCAACTCATCCCCTTCAGGTGGGGTCTCGAAACAAACATGTCCACTTACCAGACTTCCCTCCTCAACCTCTCGACTGGGGGAAAATGAGAAAAAGGCTGCGAAGCAAAAAAAAAAAAAAAAAAAAAAAAAAAAAACAACAACCCTGACCACAATTTCAAAGGCATGAAAAGTAATATCTGATAGAACATGCCAGGAGGTTTATGGGAGATTTACTCAGAGTTATGAAAAAGAACGGGGAGAACCGAGAGATTAGCTTTGCAAAAACGAAGCGAAGATTACAGAAAAATGCAATAAGATCTCTCCCCGCACTGCCTTATAAGACCGTGTATATGCATGTAGCAGAAATAGGAAAAGATTTGGAGGCTGCAATTAGAGCGTCGCTCCAAAGACGAGATAAAGACCTGACGCCTGCTCGCACAAATAGAGGAGAGGTGATTTTTTTGGGGGGGGGGGGGGCAGTGTTTAAGTTATTAAGTGTGTTAGAGCCCAACAGCGTCTGCCTATGAAATGATGTGTGTGCTCACTTTTCCGCGACTCAAGTGATGACTTTCAAGTAATAGTTTGCTTTTCTAAAAATGGATCTGTCGCGTTTTTGGGGACTGCAACCCTTCAATTATAAAGCTGGAAAGATGGAGCTCACACACACACACACATAAACACACACACACACACTCACACAACCACAGGGCCGCTGTGTACTGTGTGCTGTATACAGTGGAGCAGGGTGTGGCCGTACGGGCGATCACAAGACTCGTTTACTTTCACTGGCCCTTTTTTTTAAAAATTTTTACGGAGAAAATGAACACAGAAAGCAGAATAAAGTTCACCGAGCCGCCCCCGGACGATGTTCTGTGAATTAGAGAAGACAGACGAGGACTGGGGAAAGTATTAGGAGCCCGCGAGCGAGGCAGGAGCCAATTTTGGTCTTGATGGGAGCAAATTAGAGCGAGATGAGGCAGAGGAGGAGGAGGGGAGGAGGAGGGACGGGGAACCGAGCACGTCCCCGCCTCGCCGGACTCGTCTCGTCCCCCCCATTCCTGTTTTGACTCGGACTCGTCGTCTTCGTCTCGCCAATAACGGATGTTGACTCAACGTGTTTTTTTCCCGCCTATCTAAAAATATGAACGGTGAGCACTCCGCTCCGTGCTGAATAATAACTCTCCAACTTGCCGGTGCACCCAAACACACCGTTCCTATCACTTCAATTGGAAGGTAAACCGGTTTCTAGACTCTGTGAAAATGCACTTAAGTTTTGAAATCAAGCCTGTGTCTCTGTCTTGGTCAGTCATGGCTCGAAAATGAAACCCCGGCTCGGGATCGCCGCTAAAATCTCATCAGCTGTTACTCAGCTCCTTGGCCTTTCTGGGTTATTTTCTCCCAATAATCCCATGAAACGTAAAGGATTTCTAAAACTTGAACGCACTGATCATTCCCGATGTTTTCAAGTGTACTTATTTTCATTTTGGTATTTATTTTAGTTTCATGTTTATTGGATGTCTGTCTTTGATTATTTTATTAATTGCACTGATCATGAGAGCTCCCAATTTTGTTGTATTTGTACAATGAAAATAAAGGCTTTCTTTTCTATTCTATTCTATTTGGATGGTACAGATTCAGCATAGATCTACTCCAAATTGATAGGCTCAAACTATTTCATGTTTCAGATCTCCAAGTTGATTTTTGTTTGCTGGATCTTTGGTGAAGACTTTCTCCTGATAGATTAACGTCAGATAGTTTCACTGCAAAAACTCAATATCTTACCAAGATTATTTGTCTTATTTCAAGTCAAAAATGTCTTATTACTAGTCAAAATATCTCATTACACTTAAAATAAGACATGATCGCCTCAGAAGTAACTTGTTTTTAGACAATTGTCTCGTTTCAAGTGAAAATTTGCTTGTTTCATTGGCAAAATTTGTTTCTTGTTTCTAGCTAATTTTCACTTATTTCAAGTGAATTTTCACTTTTTCCACTGGCAAATTTTGCCAATGAAACAAGCAAATTTTCACTTGTTTCAAAGGAAAATTGTCTAAAAACAAGTTACTTCTGAGGTGATCATGTCTTATTTTAAGTGTAATGAGATATTTTGACTAGAAATAAGACAAATAATCTTGGTAAGATTTTGCGTTTTTGCAGTGTTAACATTCAGAAAGATGTTTTTACTGTCAGTCTGTTGTCTGCTTTTGGCCTCAGCGGGACTGAATTCACCGCCGCCTCGCGCTCGACTCGGTCTCGGCACCTTTTGACCCGCTCTCGGATCGGACTCGACGGCGGTGGTCTCCGGCCGCGGCCCCCCGAGCGAGGCCGAGGAGCGTGGGGAGTTTTTTCCAGACTGCAGGCCCGGCTCCGGTGGAAGTGCAGCTGCTCCACTTTATGTTTCTCTCAAAACAGTTGAGGGGCGAGTGTGCGTTACACCGAGAGTGAAATCTAACACTAACACTGACAGTCACGGGAGGGCATAAATATCCCTCGGCTGAATCTGCTCCAAGATAAATGTGAACACATGTCACCAGCTCGATGCCTTCCAGCGTCCGCACTACGTCATCAGCGCACACACACACACACACTCACACACACACACACAGCAGGAGAGAGAGAGAGAGAGAGAGACATACAGTGCTGAAAGTTCCCCTTATATCTATCCTGCATTCCTCTTATCCTCAGTGTTAAAGTTAAAGCAGAAATCGAGGTGATACTATAAAACAAACCTGTGCTGTGGAGTAGGAAAAAAAAAAAACCTTCCCTAATTTTTCCATGACTTTCCTTTATTAATTTGGACCGCGTCCATGAGCTAAAAGTGTTTTTCTGAAGGGGTAAACAGTCTGGTTTTTAGCACAGTTGGGTTTGCTTTGGAGAAGAAAGCAGCAGACAACCAGCATCTCTCACAATGAAATATATGACATTCTGGTATATTTTTATTCCCATTTCTAGTCAAATGAAAGTAAAGTTCCCTGATCTTAACAAAAAAGGATTAAAAAACTCTGAAAATGTTAGTTTGTATGTTATGTTTTTGTTTTTTTGAGTGTTACATGTTTTAGAAAAATGATTTTCCCTGATTTGTCCGGAGAATTTATGGATTTTCCTGACTTTCCCTACCTGGAATTGAACTCTATTCCAGGAATTTCATGAGTGCATGAATTTCACGAGTTTTTCCATAAAGTTTTCTCGGTAACAGCGTGCAACTGACATGAGAAGCAGAGGAGGGAAAGGAGAAAAAAAAAGTGTTTGTACGAATCTTGTATCTACTTTCTGTTACCTGTCTCTTGAGGGGGAACTTGGACAGTTTCTGCACGGGCGGCGTGGGCAGCGTCTTCTGCGTGGTCATCCTCATGCGGCAGAGGATGACGATGACCACGGCGAGGATGAAGAGCACGCAGCCCGTCACGTAGATGAGGATGTCGGCGTAGTCGTCCTCCTTGTCCGGGTCCACGGCTGCGGGGCGGAGAGGGCCGGGAGGTTCGCAAAAAAAACATGGGATGTCATTCACAATGTTGAAGACACTCACAAATACAGACAGGAAATCATGGGAATAAAAGTCAAAAGTCTCAATTACGGAGTGAACGTGAGTTTTACACTGCAAAAAGTCAAAATCTTACCAAGATTATTTGTCTTATTTCAAGTCAAAATGTCTTATTTCTAGTCAAAATATCTCATTACACTTAAAATAAGACATGATCACCTCAGAAGTAAATTGTCTTTAGACAATTTTCACTTGTTGTGAAAATTGAAACAAGAAACAAATTTTGCCAATGAAACAAGCAAATTTTCACTTGTTCACTTGTGTCACAAGTAAGAATTTGCTTGTTTCATTGGCAAAATTTGTTTCTTGTTTCAAGCTAATTTTCACTTGTTTCAGGTAAATTTTCACTTGGAACAAGTGAAAATTGTCTAAAAAGTTATTTCTGTGCTGATCATGTCTTATTTTAAGTGTAATGAGATATTTTGACTAGAAATAAGACATTTTTACTTGAAATAAGACAAATAATCTTGGTAAGATTTTGACTTTTTGCAGTGTATTTGGATTAACA
The DNA here is from genome assembly GCF_902150065.1 of Myripristis murdjan. NCBI lineage: Eukaryota > Metazoa > Chordata > Actinopteri > Holocentriformes > Holocentridae > Myripristis > Myripristis murdjan. The sequence goes on from NC_044001.1 coordinate 5,353,844, forward strand.
TGCAATAATTTGGTGTTTCAAACAGCGAAACAGCATCTTTTTGGGGCCAAAATGTGAAGATGTTCCTCTAAAAGGCACTCAATAAGCTGTTGAGTGAGTGTTGCATCCATAATCGAAACTCCTGAATGTTAAGGGTGCAGCATCTTGAGTTGCGATGTGCACAAATCAAACAAATCAAAGAAATTAAGGGTGCAAGCGAGAAATTCAAGGTGCGTGTTGATATGATCAGAACAATAATCACTTTGCTAAGCCTTTTCATGCCTGATCTCTTCAAACCGCACATTATGAAATGACTAAAAAAATAAAAAAAAAGTGAGATGTTGCTTTGCTCGGCAGCACACTTGCAGCTGAGTGGATGCTGGGAAACAGCTGCGCCAAGAGTCTGTGGCGACCGCAGCGAAACGTCTATAAATCAGAGTTTGGATAAAAACAGTCATCAGTCAGGAACTCGCACACCGGTGCAGCGCAAAGTTTACATCAAGTTGTTGGCGAGGAGTAAATCAGCCTCTGGTTTTACTCTCCGGCAGGTAATTGCACCTGTGCTTACGTCCCTCCTCGGGGGAAGTAATTACGGCGTTGAGCATCGAGCACAGAAATGCCTTTAAATTGCCTCGTAGCCTGGAGACGTTACAGCAGACGAGGCCGCCGTGATTAAAAAGTGTCTTCTAATGGAGGCCGGATTACACGTTTGCCTCTGCAGCTCGACGGGCCGATGACACGGCCGCGATGCAGCCAACACATGTTAACAAGCGGCAGCGGGGTAATTATATACAGCAGCTCAGGAGTGAACATGTGCTACCGAGTAAAACACAACATCCACAAAAAGGTAACAATCATCTTCTCGTGGTGTTTTTTTAACGACATTCAGGAAGAGCCGGGTGGAAGGGAAGTTCGGAAATGCAGAACGAGACGGGAAATATACCTGGAAGCACCGTCAGCCAAGCAGAGTGGTAAGCATAGCCGATAGAGTTCCCTGCTAGACAGGTGTACTCCCCCGCATCCTCAAAAGACACATTGGTCAAGAAGAGAATCTCTAGCTCCTTGTCCGTTGTGTTAATGCCGGCCGTCTGTGGAGGATGAGAGAGGGACGAGGTGGAGGAGGAGGAGGAGGAGGGGGGGAAGAGAGAGAGAGTGAGACAGAGAGAGAGGAAGAAAGAGAGATTTGAATAAGCCCAGAAGGACACCAGAGAACACCCTGCAGGGAAGAGCAGGAAAGGTCCCATCCAGCAGATGATGAGGAGGTGGAGGTGGAGGTGGAGGAGGGAGGCGGGACATACGTCACCGCCACCGCCACCTGGAAGCAGCAGCAAAACACCGAGGCAGCACCTTCACCACGCTGCGAGGAGAGAGGAGTGAGCAAGCGAGCCCGAAAAAAGCCTCCACGTTCAGGAGGGTTTTTTGCCGAGCCGCCCGCGGGTCCAAAATCGAAACCGGAGAAATGCGAAAGTTCACACAGATCCCGTCACCATCGTCTGCAGAAATCACAGGTGTCGCTAAACTGAGATGAATAAATGCATAAAAAAAAAAAAAATCCATCTTAACGAGTCATTTAGTCTCATAGATCTGCCAGTGCAATGGAATAATTTTTCAATGCACTTGTTTCAGGAATTTTTCTGCAGAATAAAACAGATCAGTCTACTTGCCACTGCAAAAACTCAAAATCTTACCAAGATTATTTGTCTTATTTCAAGTCAAAAATGTCTTATTTCTAGTCAAAATATCTCATTACACTTAAAATAAGACATGATCACCTCAGAAATAACTTATTTTTAGACAATTTTCACTTGTTTCAAGAGAAAATTTGCTTGAAACAAGTGAAAATTTGCTTGTTTCATTGTCTAAACACAAGTTATTTCTGAGCTGATCATGTCTTATTTTAAGTGTAATCAGACATTTTGACTAGAAATAGACCATTTGACTTGAAATAAGACAAATAATCTTGATGAGATTTTGAGTTTTTGCAGTGGAGGATCAAGAAAATGACACTTCCAATTCTGAAAACAAGCCGATTAGCACTGAAAACAAATGGATTATTTCATCCTACTGGCAGTTTTTTTTTTTTCTTTTTCCTGCCCTGTTTGAATGATAGATTTTTAAAAGAGAATGAGATGAAATGCCTCATTAGGACGGAGATTTTTTTATTTATTTTTTTGGTGCAGTGTGGATTCAGGGTAAGGGGGGGGGGTGCACGAGCCGCTTCAGCAGCCACATCTGACCGCCGCGACATCAAATGCTTCCATAAAAGAGCGTCGGTGCAGCTGCGGCTTCTGCCTTTGACTAATAGCCGGTGTGATGACCGGTGGGGGAGAGTCCATTACCCCGTTTCAAACTCGGTGTGTGATGAGGTGAGGCGGAGGGGACGGGGTGAGGTGGTACTGTGTGTGTGTGTGTGTGTGTGTGTGTGTGTGTGTGTGTGTTTTTTTTTTTTTTTTTTTTTTTTTGGGGTGGCCATTAAACCCTTGTTCCCCAGGCCTCAGTAATGAACAGTGACATCCAGCCCCAGTCATGATTCAGAGTCCTGCTGCACGCTTTCATATAAAAGCACATTAATACGGCTGAAGAATGCACTCCCAGGGAAATCAATACCAGTCTGTGTGGGTGTGTGTGTGTGTGTGTGGAAAAAGGGAGAGCACGGGAGAGAGGGGTGGGCGGTGGGCGAGGCTGCTTTTGAAGTCCTAGAAGTAATTAGAGGCCTGATATTGTGTTTTTTTATTGATCGGGGGGGAAAGGAGACAAAGCAGAGCGGGGGGCGCTAAAATGGATGAGACATGCTAACTAACAGAGTGTGAGCGTTGAAACTCGGGGACGGGGGAAAAAGGGGGTCTGCGGTCCTATGAGCCACCCAAGCCAAGTCAAACCAACACCCAAGAGACCCGCACAAGAGGAGCCGCGGCGAAGGGATGGATGCGGCAGCCGGGCGGCGAGGGATTTTACCTGGTTTGCGTATCTTAAGCCAGAAAGCGTTTTCCGACTTGCCTACAAAGTTGGAGGCGCGACACCAGTACTTCCCGGCGTCTTTCTCTGTCACGTTGGACAGCCTCAGCCTGTCGTGGGCCTCCGTGTCCCTACTGACAAGACTCTGCAAGGGAACATGGGAGAGGGGGCGTCACCGAGTCTGTCGCCACGGTGATGGGACCCGACCGCCGCCTCCCGTTCGCCTCTGTCCGTCACGAACACCGCTCGTGCAAGAGTGTGAGAGTCAAGGCTAATTTTAACCAAAGTCACCTGCGTTCACGGTGAAAAAATGCGGAAAAACTGCAAAAACTGGTCAATGCAACATGCAAATTTCCACACATGGGTAATTCCACCTCTGTTTTACTCTGTTTTAATAACTTACAATCAGTGGCGGATTTAAGAAATTTGGGGCCCAAGGCAAAGGCAGGCATGGGGCCCCGAGACACACATAAATAATACGATCAGCATTCTGCTGGCATTTTAGCGAGAGGATTTTAATCAAAAACATAATTAACGTGCGCAAATAAGTAATAACTGTATTAACCATAAGTGTAGCAGGAGTTTTATGGGTCCCTCAGGAACTTGGGGCCCTAGGCAGCCGCCTAGTTTTGCCTAATGGTGAGTCCGCCCCTGCTTACAACGACAAATATGCTCCAAATTCAAAGCTTAAAGATGTTTTTGGATCCACCTGCTGCTCTGATGAGATGTCACTGGCCTTATGGGAGCTGCACTGCAAAAACGCGAAATCTTACCGAGATTATTTGTCTTATTTCAAGTCAAAAATGTCTTATTTCTAGTCAAAATGTCTTATTTCTAGTCAAAATATCTCATTACACTTAAAATAAGACATGATCACCTCAGAAGTAACTTGTTTTTAGACAATTTTCACTCGTTTCAGGTGAAAATTCTCTTGAAACAAGTGAAAATTTGCTTGTTTCATTGGCAAAATTTGCCCGTGGAAAAAGTGAAAATTCACTTGAAATAAGTGAAAATGAGCTAGAAACAAGAAACAAATTTTCTTTTGAGGTGATCACATCTTATTTTAAGTGTAATGAGACATTTTGACTAGTAATAAGACATTTTTGACTAGGAATAAGACAAATAATCTTGGTAAGATTTTGCGTTTTTGCAGTGCGGCCGCGTAGTTTAGGTGTATGCCGGGCTGAATATCAAGCGCTCCCTCTGTTTCTAATTCATATGTATGAAAGGTGTTTCCATGTTCGTGGTGCGACTCTCCACTGTGCTTGGAATCCGCCCTCCGAGCTGTCAATCACAACCGCTCACATCATCATCATGAGATGGGGAGCTGAGAGTGCCCGGGGGGAGGGTAACCCTGGAAGGAACAGCTCCTTTAAAGCGCACAGTTTTGTTTTCTAAAGATTTTTTTTTTTTTGAGGGGTGCATTTCTGTGTTATGAGATAAATACATTCGAGACAGACAGGGCAGAGGCAGGGAAAAGGTAAAAGAGTGTGTGCTATACGATATTTTATGCACATTTTAATAGATTTGAGGTCATTTTAGAGAACGCACATGCCGGCCAAGTATTCCCAAGATCTGATTTCGTCTGTGCAGCGACTCTCACAAGGCAGTTTTTCACATTTTTGGAGTAAATTGAGGTAAATTAGCCTCGACTTCTCGCGTATTCTGCACACGTTGACGCCGCCGATATTCGTGACGGACAAGGAGAAGTCAGAATGTTGGAGCGGTGCGGTCCTTTAAGGCTGTTACAGTGAGCTCCTGCAACCACACACACACACTCACACACACACACACACACACACACTGTGCAGATGCAGGGTGAGAGCGGGCTGTCGGCTGGGGAGATTAAAGGCGTCGCATCATCAAACCTGTGAAAACAAACACGCCGCGTCCACACACACACACACACACACACACACACAGAGAGACGACACACACGCGCTTTGTAGCACATGCATGGTAGAACACGCTGCCTATTGGTAGATTAAAGGCATTATGGCATGTCAAAAAAAAAAAAAAAAAAAGAAGAAGAAGAGGAGGGAAAAAAAAAAAGCGACGTGCATGCTGATGTGCACGCGCTCGCTCACACACACACACACACACACACACACACACACACACACACACGCGGCCCGTGACAGGCGAGAGAGAGGCTGCGGATAAATAATTAAACGGGCAAAAGCGCATAAAGGGAGAAAACATATCATGTTTTATGGTTGCTTAATGAACATCCAGGGCTCGGCTTGTGGAAACAGACACACCCCCCCCCACCCACCCACCCACCCAACCAACCACCCCCCCTCCTCCTCCACCCCCCCCACAGGCTCGTCACTCATCCTTAACTCTTTTTCCAGGCATCAAAAGGACGATTCAGGCGTTGCTTTTAACAAACATCCTCCATGACACTGTGGGCACCCCCCCCCCCCCCCCCCCCTCCTCCATCGCTCGCCCCCCCACCAATGTTTAGCTCCCATATGCCACACATGAGATGTCACAGAGCGTCATAAGGATAAACTGTGGTGGGGCAGAGAGAGAGAGAGAGAGAGAGAGATGGAGAGAGAGAGAGAGAGGGAGGGAGAAAAAAGAGGCACATGCAGAGTGCAGATCCCAGTAAATACTGTTTCAATTATGTGGTAGTCGAAAATAGAGTGTGGAGCCGCGGTCTGGGCCGACGGGCTCGCGGTCTCTCTCTCTCTCTCTCTCTCTCTCTCTGTGCCGCCCCCCCCCTCCTCCTCTCCTTCTCTCTTTCTCTCTGTTGCTCTGTCTTTCTCATTCCCTCGCCGCCTCGCCTCCATTCTCCTTCTGTTCTCACCTTTCTCTCTCGCTCTCTGTCCCTTTTTGTCCCCTTCTCCATCTCTCTTTTCTCTCACTTTCACTTCCCATCATTCTCTCCTTTCTCTCTCTCTCTCTCTCTGCCACATTCATTCTCTCGCTCTGTGTCTCCTTCACCAGTCACTCTGTCACACACACACATTCTCTCTCTCTCTCTCCTCTCCTCTCCCTGCTGACTCTGCCCTTCCTTGTGTTCCTCAACTCATTTTTTCCATGGCTTTTTTGGGTGCCTCTTCCCTCTCTCTCTCTCTCTCTCTCTCCTTCTTTCTTTCCCTCCTTCTCCTCCTCCTCCTCCTCCTCCTCAAACCACGCGACGCAGCACATCTGACGGCAATGGCGGTTAACAGAGCCCGTCTCTCTCCCTGCGTTGCCGCCACCGCAGCAGTTAACTTAGTCCAAACCAGATGTTTGTTTTATTCCCTCGCTCGACAGACACACAGAGAGTGCGAGGGAGAGAGAGAGAGCGAGGGAGAGAAAAAAGCAAAGGGAGGCCAAATAAGAAAGTGAGGGCCTTCTTGATTTTCTATGGGAGTCTTCCTCTCTGTGCCTCCCAAAAAAAAAAAAAGGAGTTTTTACACGCCTCTCTGCGGGTTTAGGGTGTTGTCTTCCCCCGGAGAGGAATGCTTTCTACTCTCGTTTCTATTCTCGAATGCCAGCATCGCCCGGGGAGACGACGAGACCTCCAGGATTTTCTCTGAAGCTCCTCAGCGGCAGCGGCGGCGAGCCACGCAAAAGACGCCCCGACGCCTGCCACGCTGCGTTTGTTTAACCTTTATTTGACTAGGAAGCGCGGGGATGACTGACAGCCTGTCTCTCTCTGGGAGGAAACACAGCTCCGAGACACTTTCTGCAGACAAATAATAATAATAATAACACACAACGGTTCTGCGTGAGAGGAAAACAAAAGGTCAAAGTTCATTCTATGGAGCTAATCAGGTTTAGTTTGACCTCGAACCACCAATCAGAATATCAGTTAGTGCAAAAAGTCACATTTTCATTTTTGAGTTTGAAGTCAGGAACAACAAATGTGCATTCAAGCCACAAGGTGAACATACATTATTAAAAAGATCACATTATTTATTTATTTTTTTTACCATTGATGAAGTGAGAGGTCCCACAACTATGAATTCTGACTCGGCACGCCGTTTTATTCCATATTTCTTACTCGGAGGTCGGGAAGTCAGGCGAGTTTGGTCGTCCAAAGCGTAAACATGTCATCCCCCTTTGGCCCAGGACTAACAAGACACATCGTCCCTCCGAGTTTCATTAAAATCGGGTCTGATGATGCAGCGGTTTTCAGCTTTAATTACAGCACCCCCATCAGGCTGATCAGTGTCATGCTTTTAAAACACCACACCGCTTTGGCAAATGTCTCAGATTTTGTCAGAATTGGACCATTTGACTTTAAAAAATGGCCCTTTAATTCCAGCGTCCCCCATTTAGCTGAAAGTTTTCGACAGCGTTCGGGAAACCAGAGGCGTCTGACTTGAGATCTCCAACATTTGAAACAGGGGGCAGCAGCTCCGAGGAAAGATGAGAGACACTAAAAGATGAACTTCAGGTGCTGCTTTTTTTTCTCTTTTCTTTTCTTTTCTCCCCATGGTGACGATGCAGCATTTTAGGAACGAGCTCATCAATTACACGATGCTGTGGAAAAAAAAAGCCTGCGGGCTCCGGTCGACTCACCTACTGTAAAAACTCATTAAATAAGACATTTAGGAGAGATTAATTATGAATGAAATTATCACAGGCTGGCAAAACAGTTTGTGAGAAAAACCCGGCCGGCGGCGCAGGGGCGAGCCGGGCTCGTTAGCGACGCGGGGGGGTCGGGGTGGGGGGGCGCTCACCTTCAGGATGTTAACGTAGGGAACGCCGTCGGGGCCATAGCGGCTCCCGTTCACCTCGATGTGCTTCAGCCACTGGATGTGCGGCTGGGCGTCGCTGTACACCTTACAGTGAAACTCCACGTCGCTGCCCACCACCACCGTCTGATTGGCTGGGAGGCCCGCCTGGAGGATGGGCCTGTGAGGGGAGCGCTCTGATTGGACAAGAGAGGGGATAATCAGACTATCATTCACTGCCAAAAATCTTCACATTGCAAAAACGCAAAATCTTACCAAGATTATTTGTCTTATTTCAAGTCAAAAATGTCTTATTTCTAGTCAAAATATCTCATTACACTTAAAATAAGACATGATCACCTCAGAAGTAACTTGTTTTTAGACAATTTTCACTTGAAACAAGAGAAAATTTACTTGAAACAAGTGAAAATTCGCTTGTTTCATTGGCAAAATTTGCCAGTGGAAAAAGTGAAAATTCACTTGAAATAAGTGAAAATTAGCTAGAAACAAGAAACAAATTTTGCCAATGAAACAAACAAATTTTCACTTGAAACAAGTGAAAATTGTCTAAAAACAAGTTACTTCTGAGGTGACCATGTCTTATTTTAAGTGTAATGAGACATTTTGACTAGGAATAAGACATTTTTGACTTGAAATAAGACAAATAATCTTGGTAAGATTTTGAGTTTTTGCAGTGTCATCATTTTACAATCTTGTTTTTCCTATTACAAGGTAAAATAATCCGCCAGCTGGGTGGAATAATCTCACTTGTTTCCACTTTTTTCATGATTTTTTCCCCCGGCAACAAGTACAAATCTGTCAAAACAAGGCAGAATAAGGCAGATCAGCCACTAGGATCAAGAAAATGACACTTGATTCGAGAAAATTCTGGAAACAAGTTGATTAGCGTTGGAAACAAGTGGGATTATCTCATCCCACTGGCAGATTTCATTTCACTTGTTTGAAGAAAAACAGGATTCTGACACCGAATGTGAGACTACACGACTTGTGAAGATGGAATTTTGTTGCAAAACCAATAAAGTTAAAACAATGGGAGAGATGCTGTTGATTGTGAACTCTTATTCTGAAAAACTCCCTGACAGACGCTGGCATTGCCGCTTTGGAGAATAAAAACATTAAAAACTCACACGCCGCCGATGCTTTCCTGCCTTTTGATTTCACTGAACACACAGCAGCTCGAGCCTTCACTAGGCTGTTAACATCTCCCCACGCTTCCTGCTGCTTTTTCATTTCTTTCGCTGATATTTTCCACATAACTTATATAGTTAGTGAATAAGGTTGTTCTTTCATTAGGCTGTCGGCACACAACTCTTGATTTTTTTTTATTTTTTTTTAAATTTAAAGCCATTTCTGCACAGCAATTAATGCGTTGTTTACACTGTCTGATTTCATCGGCTTTTTTCTGCACAGCTGAAGGGAAGCAGAAGCAAAACGGCTGAATGTTTCCTCACCCAACACGTCCAGCTGGTAGGTGTGCGTGATGGTGCCGTACTTGTTCTGCACCACGCAGGTGTAGTTGCCCCTGTCGGACGGCACGGCGCTCTCCATCACCAGACTCCACTGCTGGTGCCTCAGCTGGGAGGAGAGAGAGAGAGAGAGAGAGAGAGAGGGAACTGCGAGGTGAGATGAGGTGTAACGTGACATGAAAATCCCCATCCAGCGCTGTTACAACACCCTGCCTTTCTGATGAAACCTCAGGCGGGGTTGATATTGCATTTTCAGGGATGTTGTTAAGGAGCCCCAAAAAAAGAAAAAAGAAAAAAGAAAAAAGAAAAAGAGACACAAATCCTGCACAGAGCCGTGGCGCTGATGTATAGTCCTTTCTGAATACACAGACAGGGGGTGGTGGAGCCTCTATTAAAATGCGCGGCGAAGGTGTAAAGATTCCTAATTAAAGCTGCATTTTACGTTAAAATTCACTCTTCTTGTCAGGCTAAATCACAAAGGGGGCACTCGCAGAGAAAAGCATCCCATTACCCCCCCAGATTGTCCCTTTTTTCCTCCAAATCAGATTTTTGCATCAGGCGGAGGCGACTGGACGCTGGATTTCAGTTTTCTCACGCTGCCATTTGGAGCAACCAGCACACTTTGCACAATAGCAGTGCTGCAGTTTGTACCTCCTTTTATTTATTAGATGCTGCTTAACAAAAAAGAGAGGAATAAAGGACAGTGATGGTTTGTAGGAAATGATAAATCTGCACTGAGGCTCCATGGCGTCGTCATGTTCTGACCGTTGAAAGCCCAAAGTGCAGCTCTGTGGCGCCAAATCGAGGCGAAGAGGACCGAGGTGCGGCGTGGAGCGCTTATTATTCAAAACGTCTCTCCACTTACACCGAGAAAGACGAGATGAAGAACTTCACCAGAGGGGAAACTTCCGGATGAATTGCCACATCAAACAAAGATGGCAAGAAATCAGCCTCGGTGCGCAGTCACATTACAAAAAAACAAAACCCAATAAGCCCCGAAACATTAGAGCAATCAATTGGATTCAATGAAATAATACCATAAAGACAATTTTATCTTCGCAAGGGATTATTTTCCTAAGTCGGGGCTGTGCAAAGTGTTTCTAAAGAAGGCATTTTCTTCACGCCGCCGGCAGCGAGGCAGGGCAGGGATTTTGTTTGCACCTTTGAAATTGGCTCCGCTGTGCCAGTCAAGAGCAATCAACCCTGGGAGAGTAAGAGGCTAAATTTCGTGGAATAATTTCAACCAGGTGCCGCTGGATTCGCCGTCCAGCGGACAGATATGGAGCTGACAGATTCAGAAGCCAGCCTGAGGCCCCGGGCCGGCGCGGCGCGGCGAGAGCAGAGCCTCGCCACGCATCGGCGGGCAGAGTCTCCACGGGCCGAGGAGGACGACCTGCACGGTTAAGTGGAAACATGCGGCGCCGTCACTGTACTTACTGTAGCGAGACAAGCATGAAGCGAACTCCTCCAGAAAAAGGTCAGAATGACTTAAAAAAAAAAAAAAAAAAAAAAAAAGGGGGCTGAGTGATGTCAGCAAGTGGATTTTTTTGCTTTTTCTTTTTTTCTCTTGCGGGGTGGAACACTTCACATCACCTGCGTAGGAAAATGTGCAAACTAAGAGAGGGGCTTAGTGTTTTCACAAACGTTTCACCCGCTGCCTTTAGGTAAGCAGTCATTCATATAATATATATCACTGTGGCTCGAGGAACACACACTCGTACGCTCCCCTCTCTCTCTCTCTCTCTCTGTGTCTTACACACTCCTCAACTCTCTCGCACTTGGAGGCGCACGCGGAAAATAATGTAACAGTGTAAATATTATGCCTGTGTGTGCTTTTTGCAGTTGCGTGGTAACATGGACCAGGCGGCTCGCTGCACGCTGGCAAACGCTGTTTTTTTTTTTTTTTTTTTTGGAAAAGCGGCTGGCTCCACCCCGTCTGCCCCCCTCCCTCCTTCCCTCTCAGAGTCAAACTGGAGTCAATGGCTGCTCTCATGAGCGGAGATGAGTGACGCCTTGTGCCGGAGCGGCTCCCGCTGCAGGAGAAGAGCGAGCGAGCGAGCGCCTGCGATGTGTGCACAGGGAAGCCAAAAGGTGGCAAAGCAGAAGACTTCAGTCGGGGATCGCTGCGGGGCCGCGGCCAGTGAGGTGCACAGAGAGAGGCTTTGTAATCTGTAAGCAGGGATGCACCGCGGCTCACACTTCTGCAGCGCTCATCCCGACACCGAGCGTGAAACTTAAAATATCGAACAATCAGCGGTGGAGAGAGCACCAGGAAATACTAAAAGTTACCAAGTTATTTTCTTTTAGAGACAATAACTGTGTCAGATGTGATCTTATCCATGAAATTCTGAAAGGATGAAAAGTTGAAAGTTTAAACTGGAAATTTGGAAATGACACAAAAGTGCACCAGCAAAGTAAAACCAGTTCAATTTAAAAAGTAGTTACACACAAAACTTCAGCAAAAAAGTGCCTCAGTGACATTAAATACTGAAAATATTAAGTACAACTACACAAGAAGCTACTCCATTACGGTAACATAAGTAAAGATTGCAGTTTGGAGCATCGGTTTGGTGTCACCGGACAAAATAATTGATATATAATCTTTGTTTTTCCCATCGTTTCAGAAACACAGGCTTCTGTGTGCCGAAAACGGAGACGATCAACACAGCTTGCTTTTATTTCGGACGTGTTTCGGTATCAGATGTTTGGTAAAATCTCTGATCAAATACTCCAATAATCAGTGTGTGCCCACAGCAGATATTCTCTATTAGAAAACAATACAGTGTCATAAAAAAAAAGTGTCCTTGAGTCGAGTCATTGTATCTAATCCGACCCAAACTGCCTCTTAATTTCTTGAAAAGACCAGATTTTCATGCATCCTCCATCTAGATTCATATCTGCTCAGAAAGTGCGCAGCTTTCTTCACCGGCGGCAATCTTCACAGGCAACACCCACTCTAATCTAATTGATTTTTTATAGTAATTATTAGTTATATGAGTGACATTTCTAATTTAATTTCCCCCCCGTCTCTCCCTCGGCGCGTTTAATTACTTCTCCATACACGCCACTTGCCTTTATTACCATGTTACACTGGCTAACCCCTGTTGAACCCGCAGCATTAGTCCCCGAACGTGATAATCCCATCCAGTCCAATCATGCCAGATTCCAAACAGAATTAAATTATTAAGGAGCTTACTTTAGAGTCATAGGAGGCTTTAAAGGTTTTAGGGCTTTGGCCGTGGACCTACAGAAGGGCACAAGCCATGGGAATGGACAGGGAGGTTTACACTGCAAAAAGTCTCCGTCTAAATTAGTTATTGAACTTTTATGAGCATGGGGAAAAGTGACGGGTTGGAGAGGAAAGAGAGGCGGGTTGGGATTACGAAGAGAGCAAAAATATACACCTGAACCTGTTATTTAGGCTTGAATTTGGTCCTAAAATATTATTTTTATAAGAGTAAAGTAAAAAGAAAATGCAATCTGCCCTAGTTTAAGTTGTTCATAACAAACCTGCAGTGGAAATCTGTGATATTATTTAATCCCATTTCCATAATTCTTTCACTTATTTGAAGTAAAGCAAGACTTTACACTGTAAAAAATGTCATAGTCTGTGCTTTTCTTGACACAAGTGAAATAATCTGCCGGTGGGATGAGATAATCCCACTTGTTTCCAACCCTGATCAACTTGTTTCCAGGATTTTTCTAGAATCAAGTGTCATTTTCTTGATCCTGGTGGGCTGATCTGCCTTATTCTGTCTTGTTTCAACAGATTTATGCAAAAAAACAAGTGAAACTGCATCGGAAACAAGTGCGATTGGTGCATTTTTTTCATTTTTTAAAGAAAAAACCCCAAAACAAGCTGTTACCATTGAATATGAAAATAAACGACCTGTTTTTGCAGTGCACGGCTCAGCTGGCAGGTTACATGACATTTTTTTTTTTGCAGTGCAGGAGTTGAGTCAGAAACACAGGAAGCTCAGCTCCCTTTATAGTCCAAGCCCTCAGTCTTCACCTCGCAAAATAGCCCTGTCAGAACCAGTGGGGCCAGTTACCAGAATTTATGACTGTGTCAAAGCAGACCAGTGGCCCGGATCTGCGCTACCGTCTAATTTGACCCGCAGAGAGGGAGGAAACAGATAGAAGTGACCCTCAGGGCGAGCCATTAGAGCTCCTAAAGTTTGTGGGTCTGCGGCCTCAGCTTGGCTTTGCGTGCCGCTGCATCAACAGCGAAGGAAGTGCTGTAAAATTGCGAGGCTGAGAGTTCAAAGAAAAAAAATATGAGGTGAAACGCAGGAGAAAACCAAGTAAACAGAATAATCTGTCTTTTGATAGCCACGGTGTGTTTGGGTAAAACGACTGGGGAGGAAATGCATGACCGTGGCAGTGCTAAAATTTCGAAAAAAAAAAAAAAAAAAAAAAAGAAAAGGCTCCAAAAATAATCTTGCAAGGTGAAGAAATTCCGACGCGGCCTACGGAGGCTCACAATCGAGGCAGTGTTAAAATCTGGACGGGGAAAAACATGGATTTAAAGCGCTTAAGGTCTTAAAAAGTAACAGTGTGGAGCCAGTTAAGAGCTTTGCCCTGGAAACCTGTCAAAACAGGGATTGAAAAATCGGTTGAGGCGCTGACCGGCCCGGACCCGAGTCAAACACAATAATTACATTGTCAAGCTTTTGTCTCGCTTGTGCCGCCGCAGTTCAGCACCAACACAATAAAATCCCTTCCGCTATATGTGGCAGCGCACAACAGCATTGGCTTTGGCTGTCAGAGGCTCCGGTCGCTCAATAGGCCGGCGACGCCCCCCCCTCACCCTCCCAACCCCCCCAACCTCCTCCACCGCGATCTGATGGCTCAATAGAGAGGCGACCTCCGACCTTTAGGCTCGGCCCCTCCATAAAGAAGAGGAGGCTCCGAGCTGCGCTGGTGTCTGCAGAGACGCTGCACTGCTGGAATTTTGTTTCCCACTTTACAAATTGAGCCATACATCATATTTACCGTCCCGTTTGATTTCGACAAAACACACGATTTGCTTCTCTTTTGTCGCTTTTCAGTCGATGCACAAGGTAGAACTGGGTCCAAATAACCAAAAACAAACACTTATATGACTGTATGATAATACATATAATCAACTGATAGGGCTCTCTGAGGATATTGACATTTAAGTCTTTCAGCTTAATGATTTTTTGTTAATATTCAGTGTTTCTCCTCCATAATTGTGCTCTTATCATGGTGGAAAATCCTCTGAAACACGGAAAACTCTCCGCTGACACCCAGAATAATGACATTATTTCAGGGTTAGCAGCTTTTTAAGACCATGTCATTCGTAAACGGTCATTTGTAAATGTTGAACCACCGCGTTCACTGAATGGCAGGGGACCTCTGGGATACATGAGAGCGTTTAAATGATGGACGGAGTAACTGAACACATTCCTGAACACCAAATGAGTCAATTGATTTTGTAAAGAAATACAATTAAAGGGGCTGCACACACTGTTTTCTGTGGCTTTGCTGAGGCAGGAGCCTCCATTAAATGGATAATAGCTGCAATTTAATAAAAGGTCACACCAATATATTGGTCTAACTTTAATGACAGGGCAACAGTGTAATAATATAATGATAATGTACACAGTCTCTCTTGTCTCCTTCTCTTTTTGCTGTTAGTAAATCTCAAATGAGCTTCTTTAATGGTAAAATTTCAGCAGAGAAAGACAGTTTATCGGATTAAAGGACGAGTCAAGCGTCTTTATTTAATCTTGTACTCTGTGGATACTGCTGAAAACTGGGAATTTCCTTCGGGATGAATAAAGTATCTATCTATCTATCCATCTATCTATCTTTAGCGGCTGTGATGATGCTTCCATGTTAAAAAAAATCTCAACACGGCCGCAAAAAAGCAACACAGTCGTCAAAAACGTCCATTTTCTCGAGTCATCTCATGTTCTTTGGCGATAATTTCGGTGTCGAAGTCGACTTCATCGAGTTGACGTCGCTGCTCGAGAGAAGAAAGAGGATGGAGGCCGGTGCTGTTTCGCAGTTAAAGAACAAAGGAGAACGCCGAGCGCCTCCTGAGCGGCTGCCGTCACTCGGGTGCGAGGACAGCAGGTACTCTGTCGACAGGTAATGGACTTTAATGGTCCGTTCCCGCAGTCGCTTCCACACCTCCGGAGATCTGAAGGCACTTAAGTAAATGACAAAGCCGCTGGCAGGCAGAGCCGAGGGGAGAAACTCCGGCGGGCTGATCAGCATGGATCAGTTGGCAAGTCAGTCAGTCAGTCAATCAGTCACACACACACACATTTAAAAAAAAAAAAAAAAAAAAAAAAAAAAAAAAGGGAGACATATACGTGACGAAATCATCCCATCAGCCGTCAAAACGCTAAAAATCAGACACGGCCGCGCGCTCATTCAGCCGAAATTAAGCACGGCTGTCAAATAAAAAAATGATCTTGTCATTCAGCGGCGGGCGCGAGATGAAGAGCGCTGCACCTTGAGGACCCCGCCGCACGAATAGAGTCTTTAGAGGAGCCATTGTCAGGCTGTCAGGGCCCGGAGGGGTGAAACCGACCCCCACCCGTCCATCCCAGAAACCCCCACTCCACCCCCACCCTCAAAAAAACCTTCGTCCTGCTAGATGAACTCATCACGGGGAGACGGGCGCCGGGCTGATGAGGCCGGTGACACGTCGCAAAGAGTGTCCGTCCTCGCCAGAAACAATCATTTAATTCGTCTTCGAGTGACATTTTCATCTAAATAAACGTCCGCTTTGATTCTCTCTATCAGTTTATGAGAGTTTTTTTAATTTGCCGTTCCAAAAAAAAAGTCGGTGTCAGCCGCACGGGAAGTGATGTTTGTAATAGACAAAGAACAGACAAAGAACAAAGAAAGGGGAATTTCAAACTCCATTAACTGACATATCCAAGTCCCGCCCACACTGTTTGATTGGCAGCTGAAGTGCCAAAAAAAATCCTGAGCGTTTTAGCAGCAAAAGATGAAGATGAGACTGACAAATAAAGGAGCTCCGATGAAAAATGCCTCCACACTTGGCGGGTCACTCGAGCTGATTAAAGAAAATGGGACTTGATTCAAACACGCCGCGAGAAAGTGCAGAAATCTTGACTTTTTTTTAAAGGTCGAGTGGAAACCGAACCACCTGGTTTTACACTCGCATGGAATGAAAACGGCAGATTCTTCTCTTTTTAAGGATTATTTTTCCTTTGCTCGCTTTATATTTGTAAAAAAAAAGGTAGATGGTGCACTCCAGCTGACAGCGGAGACCATGGACACTTTTTGCAGCGTGCCAGCGGGGTGAGCCGGGGTGAGCGGGGTGAGCCGGGGCTCTGACACGGGACGGGGTGAGGCGGCCGCCCCTGACCCCCCGGTGCCGGGCCGTGTCACAGGCCAGCGGCAGCCCTGTTTAGCCTGTCTGTCACCCAGCAGCCGGATACTATAGAAGGTCATTTCTCCGCTCACCTCTCTCAAGGCCGACAGCGGCTGCGCTGCGATTGGCTGCTGGGGGATTTAAACGGCAAGAAAGCAGGAGCAGGGAGGGAGGGAGGGAGGGGGTCATGTGATAACTCCGAGATAAAGACGCTGGGGAAAACGTCTTAATAATCATCTCCATTTAAACTGCTCAGCGCCGTAACACGTGCAGGAGTTTCTACTCGCATTTGATAGCGCATCTCCTCCTCATCTGCTCACTCCAGATTATCAAAATAATCCCTTCAATCTTTCTCCTCAGCTGCTCTTTCTCCTTCTTTTCTCTCTTACAAAACTGTAGTCGAGGATCTAGTCGAGGAGTTTGAGTTTATTTCACTGCATCAGCTGTGGCAACATGAATTAAATGCTTGAATGTAAAAAGCACAAAAGGTTCATACTGACACAGAGGGTACAAGGCCAGCTGTGATTGGCTATCAGGAAGAGGAGGGGCGGGCCTTAATGAGGCCTCAGTCACCGTCTAACATCTCTGTCGGAACCAGACGACACAATTAGGCAAAGACAATATTTGCATTTGTCTTTCGCAGATGACTTCCACCGGCCGCCGCACAGCAGAGGAAAGTTTTCATGTCCCTGTCGATTGCAATCAGAATGAGAGCGATTAGAATTGGCAATTAGCGCGCGGTGATTTGTTTTAGTGACACTGGCGCCGATGCGTTTGACTTGGAGGCTCGTGCACGCCGACTGTCTCGGTCCAGGCGGTCTGCCAGATTCAGAAAGCCAAAGTTAAACCTTTTTTTTTTTTTTTTTTTTTACAGGCTGGCTTTACATAATGCAACGTTTGTGCAATTAGCTGCAGGTGAAAACCTTGTATCCCCCGAAATGTTGAAGTTTTCTTTTTTTTTTTTTTTTTCCAGGGATTGAGAAGAACAGCCTTGATTTTTTTTTTTTTTTTTTGATGGCGGTGTGTTTTTGGAGTTTATCCAACGCGTTTCAAAAGGCTCTCACAAGCCCAAAGAGGCTGGACGGGGTTTCTCATGCAACAGAGGAACATGAAAACACAGAACCGACTTCACACTGGAGATGAAACCGTGCCTGTTGCCATGTCAGCAGACTCACCGTGAACACTCACAGCGATGATGCAAACCAAATTCTCGCCATTCATTGGACGATTCCATTAAAACCACAACTGTGACCTACCTACGGTTAAATAGTCCTAGACAGTTATGACTTCATGTTAATGATGTTAGTTACAATATAGATTTAATTTACACTCATCCAGGCTTTACTGCTGGACAAAGAAATACCCAGGAACAAGGAAGGGGATGGGAATATCTACACTCAAAAAGTTAAGTTAGTTATTTATTAGTTTTTTTAGATGCAGTGTTTGGTGATTTAGTCGCATTGAGGTCCAATCACAATGCAGCAGAACCCAGATAAGGAGAGCGTGTTGGTAACACTTTACAATAAGAGTACAACAATTAACGTTAGTTAATGCCGTAATAAACATTAAGTAACAGGTAATAAACATGAAGTAACAGGTAATAAACATTAAGTAACAGGTAATAAACATGAAGTAACAGGTAATAAACATTAAGTAACAGGTAATGAACATTAAGTAACAGTTAACTAACCATTAACTAATGTGTCTAAGAATCATGTACTAATGCTGTTCATGCTAAGGTATTAATTTATATGTTATTTAAGGGTTATTGTAGATATTATTAACATTAGTAAATGCCATAATAATCATCAACTAACAGTTAATTAACCATTACGGCATTAATTAACATTAACTAACGTTAATTATTGTACTCTTATTCTAAAGTGTTACCAGCGTGTTTTACTAAAAGGTGTAAACGGGGCCTTTAGTTGCATGGAACTGAAGCTGCATTCAAAAAAACAAAAGAAAGAAAGAAAGCAGAATGGGAAAAAAAACAGCCAATTTCTGACGACTAAACAAGTTCATAAACTCGACGTGGGCAGTACAAGAAAAAAGGAAGGAAATTGTTTCGGGACACGAGGTCAGACGGCGTCTATCAAAGCAGATATGATGAAAAACAAAACAAAACAAAACAAAAGCTGCTCTGCATGCCGCTCTGCCATCCGCCCTGCTCTGGTGCTTCTGCATCAACACTTTGTTTTAAGGCTCCGTCGATGAACTGCAACAGCGCCTGAGTCACTGAGAGGCGTTTACCAGAATCTGAATGGCTTCAATAACCGAGCGGCGCGCGCGTCATTAACGTAAATTATATCACTCGCTTGACACTTTCAACCCCAAAAACGCCTCGCAGCGCCGCGGCGGCAGGCACTTTCAGCCTGGGTGGCCGCGGTGGGAGTTAAACCCTCGAGCGGCGGCGGGGGTTAGTGCCAAGCTCTCTCCGCGGCGAGCCATACGGCGCGGAAAATGTACAGGAATTTGTCTCGGTGGCTTGTTGACAAGTCGCAGCGTTGCGGCGCACACTCGTGACACGCTGACACGACGCGGCGCGAGGACAGCGGGACCTCACGTGCTGCACAAAGGCTTTCACCGGACACTTTCTCGGTTTCTGTCTTTACATCTGCGTGCAGCATTCAGAGGGAAAGCACAGGCCCCCCGATGCACCGTGAGATTATCCAGACTGGAATCACATCAGCGTCTTAATATACGGCCTCAAATACCACCAAAACATCGACATGACGCTCCGTGAGCTCGCCGTTTGTCAGTGTTTCTTGCACAAAGGCATCTGGAGGGGGGTTGTGAGGGAAACACAAGGTCGATGAACAGATGGAATAAATATCGGAGTGCTTTGGCCGCTCAATTTAATCCGCCAATTAATCCGCCGCTAACGACGCAAACCTTTAACAACGGCGAATCTTCCTCGACGCCGAGCACGATGCTGTCAGAGAGCCACTCCGGCCGGGCTCTGTCTGCTCTGAGGGCTGGTGACAGGTGTGTGTGTGTGTGTGTGGATCTGTGGGCATGTGTGTGTGTGCATGTGTGAGAGAGAGAGAGAGGGAGAGAAGAGTGTATCTGTGCAAATGTGTGTGTGCATATACGTATCTGAGTGTGCATGAGTGCATATGCGATAATGTATATGTATCTCTGGGGGTATGTGAGCATGTGTGTGTGTGTGTGTGTGTGTGTGTGTGTGTGTGTGAGTGGGGACAGAGGGAGGGAGACAACTGCTGTTGGTCTGCTGGGAGCAGATGTTGGAGATCTCTGTAAACTGTTAATAGCTGCAGGATCTCATTACATTTAACTCTTTAAAGGCCAAACCTTCGTCAGGGAAAAGCAGCACTAACCTGATTTTATCCTCCTTTTTTTTTTTTTTTTTTTTTTGTTGGCATGTTTATCACGCTTTATTTCAGCGCTCATCTGACAGATCTGATTGCACCGAACACTTGAAACCCCAGACCTTCAACCTTCGTGCCAGATCAGGAAAACTACACTGTGACTGGCCCTGGTTTACGCCTAATATATTCGTTTGAAATGTCGAAATTTCTTTTTTTTTTCTGCGGTGATACTTCATCACATTTGACTTCAAAGCAAAAAATCCTGAACTGGAAAACGGCAGCGACCTTCTCCCTCACTATACCAGCCTGGCTCGTGTGCCTTGCTGAGCCAGATCTCAGTGTTTTACATTTTGAAGAAGAAGAAGAAGAAGAAGAAGGAGCAGAGGAGGAAAAAGAAGAAGGACGAGGAGAAGAAGCAGAAGAAGAAGGAATAGTGTTTCCTGAGGCAGCGCTCTTAAACTCGGAACACAAAATAAAAAAATGTCTCTGTTACTGTAAAACTTTATAAACGCATCACAAACGTTTTATGTCTGCTTTTCTTGTGGGGAACAAGCGACTTCATGTGCTCATTTTTTTCGACGCTCTTAAACCTTTATGAGTCCGCTTTTAATGTCATAATGTTATGAGCGTCGTATTGTTTCTGTTTTTGCACGCTCAAATCAAAACAAAAAAGATGAAAGGCGGTGGAAATCCGAAAGGCATCTCGGGCGGTCAACATGCCGCTGCACAAACACGCGGCGCTCTGGGTTCAGATCAGGTTTGGTTTCCAGGTTTCAAACCTGCGGGCCGCTGAGAGCAAAGTGCTGTGATGCCGTTTAAACATCAGACCTGGCAGCAGCAGAGCTCTGAGGCGGGACGTGCAAGAGCATCCTAAAAAATTCCCGGAATTTTCAAAGTTGGAAAATTTCCATGGGAATTTTTGGAAATTAACGGGAATAAACAGGAATAAACGGGAATTTTCCGGGAATTTTCAGGAATGTATATTCACTGCATTCACTCGATCATATACATGTATACATAATAAACATTTTGGTTTGTTTTAAGCAGATATGCATGCAAACATGTTACATTATCATGAATTTCCAGGGAATTTTCGGGAATTTTATAACTGGCAATAAGTCTTTGACATCGCTGTGGAGGAATTTTGGCCTACTCTTCTTTACAGAAATGTTTGAATTCAGCCAAACTGGAGGGGTTTCAAGCATGAAAGGCCTGTTTAAGGTCATGGCCACAGCATCTCAATCGAATTCAAGTCTGGACTTTTGACTAGGCCACTCCAAAACCTTCATTTTGGGAATTTTCGGAAAAATTGGAAAAAAAAACGTGACAGCAAATATCTCCTGAAAATTTCCAATTCATTTTCGGAAACTTTCCAGGAAATTTACCGGAAACTGTCCACCCCTTTGCAACACTCATCCTAACGAGTTATTATTACGTTTAACAGGGAGTAAGATCATATTACTTATATTACGACCATATTACCACGTCCTGTAGAAGACGAGGTTATGAAGCAAAGAGGAAAAGTTTAAACTGATGAGCCTGTTGATGAAAAGGAGAATGGAGGGAAGGTTTGCGTCACGATGAGGATCCAGCAGGATTCAGCCTCACTCCTTCACATCTCTGGGTATCATTTGAGGATTTCTCTGTTATTAACCCTTTATAGGGCACTCACTGAAATACTTTGAAATTAAAAAAAAAAAAAAAAAACAACCCTAGACTGTTATTAGTGAACATGACAGGACTTTATTACTTCTATAAAATTTTTCTAAAATTTTCATTTTGTAATAGAAAATCAAAGCCATTGAGATTGGTCAAATGCCACAATCATGTGACCTGGGATGTAGAGCGATCTTTGCTGATTGGCTGGGTGAAGACCAAATGATCATTGAACTAACTGAGACAGGGGATGTAAAATTTCTGAAATTACCAAAAATAGTCACTTGCCCTATAAAGGGTTAAGTCGGAGTTTACTTAAAACAAAACACAACTTTTGACTGTTTGAATTCCGATGTTGTGACCGAGCCGCAGTTCGGACGTTTGGATCCCACGGCCCCCGGGGGGCCATGAAGAGGGGCCGGGAAAGTAAACCAAGCCCTGTTACTTTAAGCAACGCCATTCCATTCCAAACAACGCTGCAGTGTCCGGGGCGAATCCGATGACAAAACGGAGCACAACAGCTGTTTGCCGCGCTGGGCGACTGTCAACGCCGCGTGGATCTGTGCGACACTCGGACTTCAGCCGTTTGACCCGCGGGGAGCCCCTCTAAATTTATACGGGACGACCTCGCTGGGAATAAGTCTGGCCAGGACACCGTTTTTTTTTTTTTTTTTGGGAGATTCACCACCACGCTGCTTCACACTCCGTCCACTTATAGACCTTCACACCAGGGAGCGGCCCAAAACAATCTCACGCCGAGCAGCTCCACCGGACAAAAACAGGCTCGACTCGACTCGCTAAAGGGCGCTTTCACCCAAACGGCCCTCTAACCACAACACCCTCTCTCTCTCTCTAACTTTGTTCTGCTTCTGTGTCCGACTCACCTTGATGCCTCCCATCCGCTGCTCGCCCTTAAACTCCTTGCCGTTCTTCAGCCAGTGGATGGTCGGCGTCGGGTTGCCGGCCGCGGCGCAGCGGAACTTGACCGTGTTGGCAGCCGGGATGGCCAGCAGCTTCTTGTCCATCCGGTCGGGCCTGGTCCAGTACGGCGCTTCTGTAAAAAAAAACACAGAGAGACAGGGCAGTGAGTCAGACCACATCCTCAAAAAGCAGATATGTAAATCGCAGGAGGTTGATGCCGTGCTCCATGCAGCGGCTGTGAGGAGTTTTAAAAACACACGGCGGGTGTCGGACCCCCCCGCCGAGCGACACGGGAACGCACCGGCGCCTCACGCAGGCCTGACTCATGCCGGATAATGGCGCCGTGTCATTTACAGCGCCGGGCCCTATGATCGCGCCTCCGTGTGCACAGCAGGCGGCCCTTTTGATTTTTACCTAGTTTGCTCTATTTAAATATTTGATCTGCTCTCATACGTTTCCTGTTCGTCTCGTCGGCGGCACTTTAATGCACTTTGTGTTCCGCCTCACCTGTTAGGTACAAATCAGGCAAAGCCGCATCTCCGTGATCTGTTAAATCTCTTAAAAACACACCTTTTGAAATGCACTTTCACTTGATGAACATCTTACTGTGCATGTCTAATAATCCATTGCATTGTTTCATCATTTTATTATATTATCTCATCATATACTTTATTTTATTCTTACTTTTATAACAGTTTTAGTTTTACTGCTTTTATTGGATTTTGCCTTTTATTTTGCTTTAGTGAAGCACTTTGTAACTGAACTTGCTATATAAGTAAAGTTTAGCATTATTATTATTATTTTCATGTACATATATAAGTTTACTTCTTATGCATATTCAAGTATAGACATACATTGATAGAGTTAGGATTGCTTTTTTTATTTTATATATTTTTTAAATTATTTTTTTTAGTGTTTCTGTTTATGTTGCTGCACCTGGTTCCTGTGTGTTTGTGCACGGAGGAATGACAACAATCTGGAGTCGGGAATCTTTGTTTTGCAGAACCTTTCCCTCAAGTTTTTCCACGTTCTGCTGCGTTTTTTTTTTTTTTTTTTTTTTTTTTTTTTAATGTGGATTGCAGATGTTTGGTGATTTCTCTCCAGGAATTAATCGCTAAAAGACGGGTCAGATTGGAGATTCTCGTCTTGGATTAGTTGTACGCGGCTACAGGAAACACGGCTGCTGGCGGACACTCGGCGGCTCGAAACGGTTGCATTTCGGTCAAAACCGGCCAAGATCAGCCCGCCGCCGCCGCCGCCGCCGCCATGAGAGATGTTCAAGATGTTCAGGACGACCAAACGGTGTAAAACATTGTTTGACAGACGCTGAAAGAGGGCGAAACGGTGGGCCGCGAAGCGCCGCGAGGGCCGAACAATGCGCACCGGCTCCGAGGCCGACCACAATGCAGGAGCTCGTCTGAGTCGTACAATCGCGGACGTTTGGAAAGTGTCAGGGCGATTTATTGAGTTGTATTGAGAAGAGGAGGGACAATGAGAGGGAGAGCGGCGAGTCAGAGCTCAGAGAGGCCCATTGTTCCCGCCGGGAGGGTGTGGAGGGCGAGGGCACCGAGGCATGGCTCACTCTCTCTCTCTTTATGTGTGTGTGTGTGTGTGTGTGTGTGAGAGTGTGTGTGAGTGAGTGCCCCGGGACAAAAGCTGGGGAGGTGGCTGACCGGTCATCAGATGTCTCTTTTACTTTCTAAATACCGAAAGAGAGATGAGCTAATTACCATCTCAATGTCTGCGCTTGTGTGAGTTTCTCTCTGTGTGTGTGTGTGTGTGTGTGTGTGTGTGTGTGTGTGTGTGTGTGTCAGATCGGGGTCACATAATAGTTGAAAGCGATTGTTATCTTGGAATACCACATGGGCGGGGTTTATCTCATCGGGGCGACTCAGGTAAGGGGCCGTGTCAGATTTCCAAAGTAAATACGATACACACCGCACGGATTTTTTTTTTTTTTTTTTTTTTTTTGGTTCACAGCTCACCGCTGAAGATGCCCTGTTTCCCAGGAAGAAAAAGTAACTGTATTTCAATATTAAAAAAATAAATAAAAATTTTTAAAATTTCTTGATTGTCAAACAGGTGAATATTTGGGCGTGTAAAATTACCAAAAAAACTTGAAAAAGTTGAAAAAATAAATAAATAATAATACATTTTATTTGTAATGCACTTTACATTTAAAACAAATCTCAAACTGCTACAATATAAAAATAAATAAATAAATAAATAAAAATAAGAGCAATGCCGGCGTTCACATTTTGCTGAGGTAATGCAGCCGGTCGGTTTTTGATTATTTTTTAAAATTTTTTTGAAAAATGTCCAGATTCCCCCCCTCCCAGCAGGACGTCCTGCAGGATGTAGATGCAGGTGTGCGTTTTATTAAAATTGCACTCTCATGTCTACTCGTGTCTACTAATGCAGGTGGATTCAGGTGAGCCGACTCACACACACACACACACACACACACACACACCTCTCACATCTACTGCCGCTGAGCCGGTGGCCGCGGTGCCACTTGTTGCCATGGCAACAGCGAAACACATCCTTTTCCCCCGGCTGCTTTGCGGCGATTTCGGCGGCAGCGTCACATCTCATATGTGTGTGTGTGTGTGTGTGTGTGTGTGTGTGTGTGCGTGCGCGGCCTCTAATGTTGTCAATCACAGAGAGGTGTTGGCATTACAATCCTTCACTGGGACCGCCTCAGGTCTCCGTGTGTGTGTGTGTGTGTGAGTGGGTGTGTGTGTGTGTGTATTCTGACGCCTGGAGCGAGCTGATATATTTCTGACACACATTTTTTTGGCTCCTGCCGTCAAACTTTGGCTCGGGCTTCACAGAGTAATTACAAGCAGACGCAGAGAGTTTTTAACCCTCATGATGAAAGACGCAGACAAGTCTTCTTAGAAAGCAAACAAACACAGTTACTTCACTATTGAACAGCCCATAAACTCTGTGTGTGTGTGTGTGTGGGTGTGTGTGTGGTGTGTGTGTTCACGTGTGTGTGTCTGCGTGCATTAACAAACTAATGGAACAGCTGAAGCCTGCTCCCTGCTTGACTTAGAGACTCCCCAGCTTGCTAAGACAAACACACTCCATGTGCAACCACACACACACACACTCACTCTCTCTCTCACACACACACATGCACAAACACACACACAGTGCTTCCACCTTAAAAGGGAAATATCTGTTAGATTTCATTACTTCTCTGTCTCTGTGTGTGTGTGTCTCGACGCAGCGTGGGACAAGCCCTCGGAGGAGTCGGCACACATTGTTTTCTTGGCAACTGCAATCCAGCCGCACGCACACACACACACACACACACACACACACACGCTCTCAGAAACACACACAGATTTTTAAACAGTCTCTCCTGATGTGTGGTCCTCCGCCTCCGCCTCCGACTCGTCTGCTTCTGAAAATGCTTTCCTACTGGTGACCGTCTCCCGGCCATCATGACACTTTGAGCCCAGAATAGACGAGGAGGGGAATCTCCCTGCATCGAATTCAAGTAAAAATAAAATAATGATAATAATAATAATAATAAAATAAAATAAAAAATGAAATCTAATGCTGGCTGAGTGCTGTGTGTGTGTGTGATGTGGGCCGCAGCGTTCAACGTGGCTGCATGTTTCGTCTTTTTTTCCAGCGCTGAGTAACGTGGACTTCCTTCTGTGTTTGTGTCTCTGTGTCTCTGAGCACCGCCCCCACAGACCACCTGTCAATCAAACAGGGTGGGGGGCGGGGCCTCCAGCTTCTCTTTCTTCTTTGCTTTGCTTCCCTGCTCATGGCAACCTTCTCTTTCTCCTTCTTCTTCTCCTTTTCCCTCTTCTTCTCCTCCTCCTCCTCCTCCTCCTTCTTCTTCTTCTTCTCCCTCTCCTTCTTCTTCTTCTTCTTCTTCCCCTCCTTCTCCATCTTCTCCTTCTCTTTCTTCTTCTCCATCTCCTTCTTCTCCGTCTTCTTCTTCCTCTCCTCCTTCTCTTTCTTCTTCTTCTCCCTCTTCTTCTTCTGCTTCCTCTTCTTCTTCTTCTCCCTCTCCTTCTTCTTCTCCCACTCCCGCTCCTTCTCCTTCTCCTTCTTCCTCCTTCTCCTTCTCTTTCTTCTTGCTCTCCTTCTCCTTCTTCTTCTCCTTCTCCCACTCCCTCTCCTTCTTCTCCTTCTTCTTCTCCTTCTTCTTCCTCTCCTTCTCCTTCTTCTCCTTCTTTCTTCTTCTTCTCCCTCTCCTTCTTCTGCTTCTTCTTCTTCTTCTTCTCCCTCTCATTCTCCCTCTCCTTCTCCTTCTTCTTCTGCTTCTTCTTCTCCCTCTCCTTCTTTTTCTCCCTCTTCTTCTTCTTCACTCATGCCAACCCTCCTCTTCTTCTTCCTCTCCTTCTCTTTCTTCTTGTTCTCCTTCTCCTTCTTCTTCTTCTCCTTCTTCTTCTCCCACTCCTTCTCCCTCTCCTTCTTCTTCTCCTTCTCCTTCTTCTCCTTCTTCTCCCTCTTCTTCTTCTTCTTCACTCATGCCAGCCCTCCTCTTCTTCTTCCTCTCTGCTCATGCTGACCTTCTTCTTCTTCTCCGTCTGGAGGCATAAAACGCATCACTTCCTGTGTAGATGTCGGGTGTTTAGATGTAAAAACTCGCTGTTGTGTTCAACCGATCGTCAACAGGAGGGAGCACAGCCGCCGTTTTTATTTAAAGGTGAATTACGTAAAACTAAGTCAGACTCATCAGATCCGTCAGTTTCATGTGTTTCTTGCCGGTTGAGTCTAAACGGTTAAAGGTCACATTTTCTTATTGTCATTGCTTGAGAAAATGTTGATTTTGTTTCACGCAAAAAAGAAAAGAAAAATTAGGAGGCCAAAAATGACGAAACTGCAGCGTTTTCCAATTTTTGGAAATCACAGCGGTCAATATTTTGTTTTCAACGTGGCTGTGATTTATCCCGGCGCTCTGCTGTCAGTCCGTGCCAGCAACACGCAGGAATCCCATCTCATATCTAATTGGCAGGATGGTATTTCCTCAGCGGAGCGGGGGGGCGGGGGGCGGCGGGGGGGGGCGTCGAGGGGCGCGGACCGCGGAAAAAAAACCCCACCGCTTCACCCAGCCCTGCCAGGACGGTCTGAAGATAAACCCCCCGGCCTCTGTGGATCCTCAGTGGAAATCGGTGTTGGGTGACAGACACACGTGTGTGTGTGTGTGCGAGCGATGCACGCCAAACGCGGTGTCGCTGACGGCGCTCAAACTCAAACTCTGAGCTGAAATAAGAGGCCGATCTCACCGGGAGCCTAAAAATACAGAGCGGCAGTTTGTTTGGTTTACTTTCGATAACGAACTCTAAAGCGGGGGCTGCAGCAGTGATTGCTCGGGACCAACAGGGAGCGGTCAGCCGGCAGGAGAAATTAGGTATCACGCACACACACGCACACACACACACACACACACACACAGCCGTCTTTTCACTCCTCGGTGTGTGTGGAGCGTGACAGCGGCTCTCTATCGGTCCAACCTAACTGCACCAGCAATTAGCCGGCGCGGGACACGACACAAGACCCGGGACACCGACCTGAGCGGGGGGGGGGGGGGGGGGGGGTAATTGTGTAATTGTATAATTTGCCCTCGCTGACGCCTGCGAGCACACAGGCAGATTTCATTCCAGATTACACTGGGGCCCTTTGAAGGCCCGCTGCCCCGGAGCGCCTGCAGGGACTCAAGGCAAACAGAGGCGGCGGAGCGGCGGCCCCGGGGCCCGGCGTCCGGCCCTCTGCTCTCCTGCCAGGGTAAACAAGCAGCCCGCATAGCTCAGGAGCACGGCGCGGCACAGATTAGGCTCTGTTAGCATCCGACCCCCCCCCCCCCCCCTCCACCTCCTCCTCCTCCTCCTTCACACTCCACCTCACGGCCCCGTCACTTGACACGAGCTCACGGGGGCCACGCCTGCTCACACACTGTAAAAAAAACAACAACAACAAAACACCTGCATTGTGTGGCCCTGGAAAACTGTGTGTCTGTGTGTGTGTGTGTGTTTTTTTTTTTCTGCCAGGCCCCCGGTGATACTTCAAACACAGCTGATCCGATTTTGACGTTATTATTCAAACAAATGGTTCTGATTGGTTTGCATTACATGTCAGATCAAGGTGACATGACATCCAGAGGGGGGGCTTAGGGGGCGACATGTTTACTTAGGGCCTTTTTTTGGAGACGTCTCTCCTACAGTACAGAGTCCTCCAGCCGTTTCATTCGTTTCCAGAATTTGCTGGAAAAAAGTTACAGTAGCTAGATAGATAGATAGATATACTTTATTGATCCCAACCAGGGAAATTCTGGATTGATTGACTGATTGATCGATTTTTATTAGTGTGTCATGCACACAGGTGCCCAGCCCATAAAGGCTTACAAGACACAACCAAGTCGTCAGAGTCATCAGATGTCAAAAATCAAATATCCAGAAAAAACACGCCTAGCAAAGAAGTAATAAGGTCATACAAATAATTCTTTTTTTCTTAATGACCATGCATTTTTTTTTATAAACCTCGCTAAAGCAAATACATCCTTCCTGAATAACCATTCGAGTTTACTTTCATCATTTTTTTGAAAAAGAAACTGCCTCTCTTCATTATATAGAGGACAATGGAACACAAAAATGCATTTCATCTTCTGTCACCTTTAAATTACATAATGAACAAGTTCTCTCTTCCTCTGGAATGGAGTTGAATCTACCCGTTTCTAATGCCAGGGGGAGAATCCCAGCCCTCAACTGGGCACACAGGGACCTTTTACTTCTGTCCAGGGAAAGGGTTACATATGGTTCTGGGCAGTAAACATTTTTTAGATGGCGATAAGTTCTGAGTTTTGGTTTAAACCACATGTCATTAGCCCATTTTTCTTTGTATGCCAGGAATAACTTCGCAACATTAACATCGCATACCGTTAATAAAGATGTGTTGTTGATCTATCTCACTAAAAATAGCAGACAGTTCACGGCACCAAGGGTATGTATTGGCTTCTGGAATGGAAGCTGGTGTTGAGGTGAGGCAGGTCAGCGTCACGGCGATGCCACTGGATTTAAGAAAATTCTGGAGACAAAAAAAGTTGATTTGTGTTGGAAAGACGCGGGACGACCTCACCACAACTGGCAGATTTCACCACTTATTCATGCATTAAGACTCAATAATGGATTCATACGCTAGTTAGGAGATTTTAAGCAGTTTGAGTTAATAAGCGAGGCGACAGTGGCAGTGCCGGCCTCACAGATAATGATGTTTCTGTGTGTGTGTGAGCGTCTTCTTGGTTTAAGCTTCACAAATTGGCCAGCTGCCTTCGAGAGTCCAGACAGTGAAGCTCCTGAGGATGGAGGCGCTAAAACAGACAGACGAGACGGGCGGCGTTCCCGTAAAGACACCGGACTTTTCCCGTGATGTTCCTCGACTAAACTGTCGCATTTCCACCGGCATCAGTGCCCGTCTCAGACTCAGGTGGTGGTGATTTTATTCTGCAGGGCGTCATGTTCACACGGCGGAAAGCTAAATAAATATTACACTTGGAGGAAGCTGATTTCATGAAAGGCTGAAAAAAAAAGGAATAATTCCATCCTCGCTTAATCACTTAATTGTCCCAAGAATTTATTAAATCCCTGGAAGCCTGGAATCGACTTTTCGGAATCCTGGATGGGAACACACACCGCCGTCTGTCTCCCTCCAACACAGAAAGGGCCACAGAACCCGCTGTCAATCTGACAAATTGGTCAATATCCTTGGTGTGTCTGCAGGAGTCGCTCTGATGGCTGGGTGAGTGTCTGTCTTCTCTGGCTTTTTTTTTTTTTTCCCCCAGAAGGCCGTGGGAGAAAGCGGGATGAGGGGATGAGGACCGCAGGGGTTTTCGGTGGCGAGCGAGCTCCCGCACTGCAAAAACGCAAAATCTTACTAAGATTATTTGTCTTATTTCAAGTCAAAAATGTCTTATTTCTAGTCAAAATATCTCATTACACTTAAAATAAGACATGCAAACTGGCAAAATTTGCCAGTGGAAAAAGTGAAAATCCACTTGAAATAAGTGAAAATTAGCTACAAACAAGAAACAAATTTTGCCAATGAAACAAATTTTCACTTGAAACAAGAGACAATTGTCTGAAAACAAGTTACTTCTGAGGTGATCATGTCTTATTTTAAGTGTAATGAGATATTTTGACTAGAAATAAGACATTTTGGACTTGAAATAAGACAAATAATCTTGGTAAGATTTTGAGTTTTTGCAGTGCGAACCTGTCTGTCTCTCTGTCTACCTGTCTGTCCTCTGAGCGCAGACATGTCTTGCGGCTTGGCGGCGTCGTTGCAGCCGATTTTCCGTTTTCCTCCTCTCTCTCCCTCCGTCACTGCACTCCTCCGTCAATCAGCGACTGCTTTTCTCTCTCCGTTTTCTCCCCTGCATGCTTGTTGTCTCTCTCCCTCACTAACAGCCCGGCTCCTCCATTATTCCCCACATCTCCATTATCATTCACGCTGCATCGGCGACAGGGACGGGCCGTCTGGCTGCGTGGCTCGTCACATGGCTCCTTCCCCTCCGCCACCGCCGCCTCCGCCGCCACCGGCTAATTAGCTGTGGCTTAGCGGACATTAAGCAGCGATAGGGGTTTCACGTTTCGGGGCTAATCCCTCTCCTTTGGCCAGGAAATCGGAGCCTCGCATGTCATGAGGTGGACTTACATGCAGAGATTAAGCCTGGCGGTCTGAGGCTGTTTACCGGCATTCGGGGATCTTTGCAGCAAAGCCGGTGCCACTTCGGCCCCCGTTTCAGAAAATACTCGACGCTTTCACCGCCGAGCGAGGCCGCGGCATTCAGACGCATTCACCGATCAGCTGATCCTTACAACGACGGGACAGCAGCGGTAAGCTCGCTCTGTGGGACTCGCTCCGGATAACAGCGGCGGCTGAATGCCTTCGATGTAAAGCGAGTGTCAACGCAAAGAGGGCTTAAAGTCGGAGGTCTGCAAGTGACCGGCATGAAGGAGGACGAGAACAAAAACAGAAATTAAAAGAATAAGTACAGAAATAACAGCTGGACACAAAGTGTATTTTTAAATTTGGGAGCGTTGCAGTGAAACTTGCACTTCTAAAACTTTGTCAGACAAGGTCCATGACCGAAACGTTTTATTTCTTTTGTTAATAAAAGTGGAAGTTTAAGGAGTTTGAGCAAAGTGTGTCGGGCTGCCTTCCTTTCATCCTGTCACTTTTTGCTCCCGCACACCTGCGGGAAGGTGACTCAGGTGTGCCGAAGCTCCTCCTTTTGAAATTTAGCCGTGCTTTTCACTGCAAAAACTCCAAATCTTACCAAGAATATTTGTCTTATTTCAAGTCAAAATGTCTTTTTTTCTAGTCAAAATACCTCATGACACTTAAAACAAGACATGGTCACCTCAGAGGGAACTTGCTTTTAGAGAATTTGCTTGAAACAAGTGAAAATGTTATTTCTTATGTGATCATGTCTTATTTTAAGTGTAATGAGACATTTTGACTTGAAATAAGACAAAGATTCTTGGTGAGATTTGGAGTTTTTGCAGTGTAATGAGAAAAGAGGAGGGCAAAAAGTCTCTTCCAAATTCCTGCAGTGGCAAAAGTCGGTTTTTCACTCTGGCATCATCCGTCTGACCGTCTTTTCAAACGTCAGAGGTGAAATGTGCGTGTGGTTTGCATTCGATCGGACGAGGTGGGACTTCAGCGGAGGAACGGGGCCATTTCAGCAGCAAAAACGCAGCAGAGTCACAGAACTGCGTTTAATCAAGTCGCCTTGGACCGCTCCGTCATCATGTTATCTTCGGCTCTGGAAGCAAAACACTTCCATATTTGGCTCCTGGCAGCCGTTTTGTCAACCGGTTTAGGTGGACTGGGATTTATTTCAGTAAGTGATGGGGCCGTTGTTGTTGTTTTCAGCTGTTTTTCACATGAAGTTTGCAGCCGGTTAACGGCAGTCCACTGTCGACAGCCGGGCGACGTCTGACTACTCCAATCCTCCTCCTGCTCCTTCTTCTTCTTCTTCTTCTTGCTCTTTTAACTGTTTCAATCTGAGTGTTTGCACCCGCTGGAGGAGACGCTGCAATGGAAATTTGTCTTGCAGAGCACATTTGGTGGAAATATTGAATGTTTATGAAGTGTTTAGGAACAGTATCGAAGGCATTTATAGATGTACACTGCAAAAAGTTTCACGTTGTGCCTTAACATCTTGTCTTTCTTCAAACAAAGATAAAAAATCTGCCAGCAGGATGAAGTAGTGCCACTTGTTTCCAATATTAATTCACTTTTTAATCCAAAATTTCCTTGAATCGAGGATCATTTTCTTGATCACAGTGTGCTGATCTGCCTTACTGTGACATTTAGCAGATCAGCAGCTTGAAGTGTGAAATATTAAATACAAGCAGAAAGCAAAATAATGCAGGAAATGACCAGGTAACTAACTAATGAGCTGAACAGGTACACCTGACAAGACTGGAGCACAGGAGGCGAGCTGATTGGCTGAGAGGCAGGTGAGCAGGTGTATAAAAGCAGGGAGGGGTTAGGGGAAGACATGAGGGACACACAGAGCGGAGTGAAAAGCAGAATACTAGAAACACCGGAAATAAAAAAATCCTGAAACAAGTGAAAGTGCACTGGATTGGGATCAGTTTTCATTTGTTCAGTGAAAAATCAGATTGAATATAATGGCTTGTTAAGATGGAGATTTCTGCAGTGCACCCGTCTATCCGTCTATCCACCTATTGATCTGATGTTTTCTCGTTTCATTGCCGAACTCCGTCTCCCTTGCTCTCCTCCTCCTCCTCCTCTCCCTTCATCTGCCTCTCAGGCTCTCTCGCTTTATTCCCATCCCTTCATCTCTGCGTTCGTCTGTCTGCGCCTCACCTCGCTCTGTCTGCCTCGCCGCGGCACAACAAAGGCGGCGCGGCGCGGCGTCTGGCTGGGCGAGCGTCTGTCTGCCCCGCCGAGGTGGGCGGAGGCGCTCTCGGTCCCGGCGGAGCGGCGTGAAGCTGACAGAACGGAGCGTGGTGAAAAAAAAAAAAAAAAAAAAAAAAAAAAAAAGTGTGCCGAGCCCGCGGAAGCCGTCCCTCCGCCGCTCTTTGTTCACCTGCGCCTGAACTCCGTACGACTCCGGATGCCAAAACAGCTCAACATCAAGAGCGGAGCTGCGGGAGGGGCGTTACCCCCCCCACCCCACACCCCCCCGGCTTTTGATCTGCACGACTGTGGCGTTTAGTTTGCCGCTCTGGAGACGAGCTTTAATGCGTGTGCAGGAGGGGGGGGGGGGGGGCTGTGGCACGACTGATGTGTGTCACAGAAAATGACAGTCATGCAATTACAGGTACACTCACAAAACTCCAGTGGCATCGGCTTCATTAACTTAAACTGCAACACACACCTGATTAGGACGCTCTTATCTTTTCTTACCACAAATAAAGTCAAACGCAACCGCTTGGTTTACAACATGAGGAGTATTCCAAGTTTTTTTTTTTTTTTTTTTTTTTGGGCTGTTGAAGGGCATTTTTCCACATCTACACACCTTCACACTGCAAAAACGCAAAATCTTACCGAGATTATTTGTCTTATTTCAAGTCAAAAATGTCTTATTCCTAGTCAAAATATCTCATTACACTTAAAATAAGACATGATCACCTCAGAAGTAACTTGTTTTTAGACAATTGTCTCTTGTTTCAAGTAACAACAAGAAACAAGAAACAAATTTTGCCAATGAAACAAGCAAATTTTCACTTGTTTCAAGCAAATTTTCACTTGAAACAAGTGACAATGGTCTAAAAACAAGTTACTTCTGAGGTGATCATGTCTTATTTTAAGTGTAATGAGATATTTTGACTAGGAATAAGACAAATAATCTTGGTAAGATTTGGAGTTTTTGCAGTGCATCACACTGACGAGTCTCTGGTTGGAGTTTTTTGCAGCATTTTGCGACGCAAACATCGATCCAGCTGCTTGACGGCGCACGCTCTTGTTGTTGAATCGTGTAAAAAAACATAAAAAAGACGGTTCGAAGCTCAGCGTCTGGCACGATTTGCAGATTTCCTTTGCTATTTCTTATGATTTCACTTATGCTTATATTTATATATATATATTTTTATTTATAAAGTTTCTGATCTGACGCAGCGCCTGCTAGAGCGAGGCTGAGTCTGCTCTGCAGCACGTCAGCAGCGACATGAACGGGATATTTCTAACATCTCAACTGGATTATCATCTTATTCAGATTAGGCCGTTAGTCAAATGATTCTGTCCTATAAATCCACTCTGCCGTATAAATGCATCAGGCATCTTCCCTCAGCAGGCAAAGGCGTTTACAACAACAACACAGTCTCACAGGAAAATGCCCTGAAATGAGCACAAACTCTGACGTGAAGATCATGTTCCTGCACCACCAAGCCTCGGAAATTTCAAGTTTGGTGCATTTTGAAGCACAAATTTAAGGAACACAGTGGCGATCATGTGACCCCTAACACAGAGCGGGTTTTCAACTCCAGATACTGTCAGTTCTGGTGCAGAGATGCTTTTATAAAACACATTTCAGGCGACTGAATCTCTGGTTAAGGTCAGGGAAAGGTTTCAGGCATGGAAACAGAAATACTTTTTGCCGGAAATGAAAACTTCACCCGGTTGTTGGAGTTGAAATTAAACGGCTGTGGCCTTCTCGACCTTACAATTTCAATGTCAAACTATGTCCTGTTTCTAGTCGGGCCGCCTCCGACATGCAGAAACATAATTCGCTATTTGCATTTTAAGAAATCTCCGCCCCGGGCTGCTTGTCATGTGATCACGACACCACAGGGTTTGAAACTGATTAACCCGTCCCTCTGACAAAAACTGTGGCTTTCTCAATTCAAATTCTGAAAACAACATAAATAATTGTGAATAAAAGTGAGTGATTGAGATGAAGAACACACCATTTCCATTACCTGCATCTTCCGGATCTTCGTCATAATCCTCATCATCGCCAGACGACAGAGAGTCTTTAAAGGAAGCACAGAGAAACAGAGAGGCGTCAGCATTTGGAGGGGAGGGGAGGGGATCTGTTGCAAAACGATCATTCTGCAAAGCAAAGTCTTTCCCAAAATCCCTGTCGGTCCCGTAAAGCGCGGAGACGCGTCCAGCCCCAGAGTCAGGTTTCCCCTCCGTCAAGGAAAAGCCTCATCATTTGTTTGGAGTTGTGCAAGAGCGGCTACCGCTTTTTCCTCGAGTGATTGATGCCTCGTTTTGGAGAGCGGCGCTCCATCACTCGAACGGCTTGTAAAAATGTGTTTATTCTTCAGGCTACTTGAACTCTGTTACCCATCAGATAACCAGAAAATTACAGCCGCCGCGCTCGGACCCTGGAATTTATTTTGCGCAAGACGAGAGGAAAAAAAAAAAAAAAAAAAAAAAAAAGCAGGACTTTTGTACATGCTGACCGCTCAGTGGAGATTAAATGGCGTGTGTGTGTGCACCAACAAGTATTCGCATGCAAGTACACACACACACACACACACACACGTGCACATGCTTGCATATGAAAATGGACTGTGCTCACTGAAAAACTCATGAATGAGTCCACAGTTCTGTCAGATACTGCAGCCCAAACATTTCCACAGACGTTACAAATGAGAGGGTTATTAGCGCCGCTGTTAGTGTCACACACACACACACACACACACACACACTAACACTCATGCCTGGCAGCCGTCGGTGTGACACACTAGCATGAACGTGGACGTAAAAACACACACACGGCGACGCTCTAACGCCCGGATTGTGTTGTCAGGCGACGTCTAATTATTCGCCGGCCGCAGATCCGCCTGCTCGGATTCGCCGCATCACAGATTTGCACGGCGGCTTCGTAATTATTTTTCGATGTGACCTTGGAGTTTTCTGGTTCAGTTCCACAGGTCTGGCTAATGAGAGCCAGATGTTACCTCAAAACCCCAGTGAGCTAAGCTGCTCCTGAAACGCCTGACTAGCAGGTTTTTCTGTCTATTATTTGACACCACAATCCCCCCCTAACCCCCCCGCCGGCCGCTCCGCTGTTGTGGCGCGGAGAGACGCCGCCCGCCCCGACTCGCACGACGCGACGCGAGAGGCTCGGTCGGAAAAAACGAGACGCACGCGCCGCGGTCAGCAGGAGACAACGTGACTGCTGATGTCAAAATAACGTCTCATTGTGGATCATCATTAAAGACCAAAACCCAAGTGCATGACCTCCTTTACATCCCTCACATCACAGCCAATTGTCATTTATAGATAATATTCCTTTAATATATATATATACAATACAATATAATAAAAGGCTTCCAGATGACATAACCCACTGGAGACCATAGATCAGCTCTTGAGCAATAAACAAGAGTGGCTTCAAATGAAACGTCAGATTCATCATATTGAAAGTTAGTAGCACATGAAGTCATAATTGAAATCTGCAAAACCTGAGAAAACATAATGAGAAAATAAAAAGGATGTCTCGTGATATTTAAATAAAAAGGAAGAACAATTTGTGGTTTCAAAGAATGGAGAGTGACTCCTGATTCACATCCTCAGGTGTCTGATCTTCTTGAGGTTGCTATGGTTACCAACATTTCCAACCCTAGAGCACGTCACTCAAGCTGGAGATTCATTTCATTCATTCATTCGTTCATTTTTCAACCTGTTGATCCTCGCTAAGCCGGAAGTAACTCGTTACATTTACTCACATGACTGTGATTGAGTTTTTTGTGTTATTGTATTTTTTTTTTTGACTATTTTCATAAAGGCAGTAATTTTACTTTTACGTGTTCATTTTCCGGTTAATTTTTGCTTGACTGTTGCACTTCACTGCATTTTAAATCATATCGATTTAGGGAACAAATGATCGGTGACTGATTGTGGAATCTTTCACAATAAAAGCCCAATCCGCAAAGACGAGAAGAGGAAGCTGCTTCTGCTTTGTTGGTTTGACTTTTTGATCATGTCCAAATTTCACAATAAAAGCGGCACCATGAAAAACTGCAGCGAG
Organism: Myripristis murdjan; assembly: GCF_902150065.1. NCBI lineage: Eukaryota > Metazoa > Chordata > Actinopteri > Holocentriformes > Holocentridae > Myripristis > Myripristis murdjan. The sequence goes on from NC_044001.1 coordinate 5,391,208, forward strand.
GACCATTTAGACTCAACTGGTGAAAAATGTGGAATAATGGGGTAACACCAGCGATGATGAGAGCCATGTAGACTCAAGCATCACATTACACACTTATTCCACATTTTGCCAGTTGAGTCTACAGGGTCCTCACTTCAGTTTGAGTGTAATGCCCCTTTTACTGCAGGAGATTTTTACTGCAATACTTCTACTTCTACTGCAGTCAAATACCGGCAGAGGAACAGTACTTCTACTTCTACTGCAGTCAGATACCAGCAGAGGAACAGTACTTCTACTTCTACTGCAGTTCAACACCAGCAGAGGAACAGTACTTCTACTTGTACTGCAGTCAAATACCAGCAGAGGAACAGTACTTCTACTTCTACTGCAGTCAGATACCAGCAGAGGAACAGTACTTCTACTTCTACTGCAGTCAGAGACCAGCAGAGGAACAGGACTTCTACTTCTACTGCAGTCAGAGACCAGCAGAGGAACAGTACTTCTACTTCTACTGCAGTAAAATACCAGCAGAGGAACAGTACTTCTACTTCTACTGCAGTCAGATACCAGCAGAGGAACAGTACTTCTACTTCTACTGCAGTCACATACCAGCAGAGGAACAGTACTTCTACTTGTACTGCAGTCACATACCAGCAGAGGAACAGTACTTCTACTTCTACTGCAGTCACATACCAGCAGAGGAACAGTACTTCTACTTGTACTGCAGTCAGGTACCAGCAGAGGAACAGTACTTTATACTTCTACTGCAGTCAGATACCAGCAGAGGAACAGTACTTCTACTTCTACTGCAATAAAACATCAGCAGAGGAACAGTACTTCTACTTGTACTGCAGTCAGATACCAGCAGAAGAACAGTACTTCTACTTCTACTGCAGTCAGATACCAGCAGAGGAACAGTACTTCTACTTGTACTGCAGTCACATACCAGCAGAGGAACAGTACTTCTATTTCTACTGCAGTCACATACCAGCAGAGGAACAGTACTTCTATTTCTACTGCAGTCACATACCAGCAGAGGAACAGTACTTCTACTTCTACTGCAATACAACACCAGCAGAGGAACAGTACTTCTACTGCAGTCAGATACCAGCAGAGGAACAGTACTTCTACTTCTACTGCAGTAAAATACCAGCAGAGGAACAGTACTTCTAGGAGTTTTGCACGTTTCAGTTCGATTCATCTCACCTCAGCAGCCGAGCAGATCACTTCCTCTGTCCCGTCCCGTCACAGCCTCTGCTCTCTAACATGTGTACAGTGTGTGTACAGTGTGTGTACAGTGTGTGTACAGTGTGTGTACAGTGTGTGTACAGCGTGAGCCGGCTGCTTTCCGCTGTCTGGACACCGTCCAGCCCCTAAATCTGATAGCGCTCGTAAATATCTGACACCTTACTCAAATATTTGAGGAAAAACACAATACGCCGTGTGTGTGTTTTAGCCGGGGCTGAGCTCTGTGTTTAGAGCCGGGCCGGGGGAGGGAGGGAGGGAGGAGGGGAACAGGATATTGCCACCGCATACTGTAAAAATGTCCGACTTAACAAGTAATTTAATCCCGTGTTGAGTGTTAGAACAGCACTTTTCCTAAAACGTGAACTATCTGACAATGGGTTGGCGATAAATTCACTTCCTGTGCCGTTTCGCTCCTGAACCTCTGAGCTGCACTGCAAGTAAATGGGAGTTTCTCATTTTTTTAAAAAAGAAAATTCACATTTTAAGACAGAACCTGACTTGGGAAGATGGACTTTTTTTTTTCCCCACCAGAGCTGTGTGTGTGTGTGTGTGTGTGTGTGTGTGTGCATCCTGCTGGAGTCTTGGAGCTAAACGTGTGTCCAGGAGGAGAAGCTGTCCACCTCTGATCGGGCCTGGAAAAGGCCATTTTCTCCCCGGCTCCCAGCCAAACACATGCATGTGTGTGTGTGTGTGTGTGTGTGTGTGTGTGTGTGTGTGTGTGTGTGTGTGTGTGTGTGTGTGTAGGAAGAGGGGGAGGTGAGAGGCAGCGAACTCTCTCATTTCTTGCCACCCCATCTGTTTTCAATGATGAAACGTTTGGAGCTAATTGCTTTCTAATTAGTTGTCAATAACGGGCTCAGCTGGTGTCCATGAGTTTTACGGGAAAAGGAGGCCGACTTTTAAGCTACTGTTAACTCCCCTCTGACCCCCCCCCCCCCCCCGCCTCCTCCTTTCCCAGCATGCACACACACACACATGCATGCACATTCCTATTCCAGCTCCGTTTGCATCACACACTCGTTTAAGACGTAATTCATCCCCCCGTACTGTAATGAATTTCACCTTTGACTGTATCAGGAGGGGAGAATCTGTGTGAAACTTGGCCGGCTGATAGGCGGTGGAAGTCTGTGCCGGTGTGATGGTGCATGTGTGTGTGTGTGTGTGTGTGTGTGTGTGCGTAGAGCTTGGCAGGCAGTTAGCAGCGGCAGAAACGTCGGAGCAGACCTGATTCCCCTCTCCTTGGCCAGCGTACAGAACAAGCTGGCTCTCGGCGGGCCGCGCCGTCGAAACGGAGCGGGGGGAATAGAATAAGACTTTCCTGCAGGAGCGACCTCTTCGCCGCGTCTCTGCGAGCCGTTATGAAAAGCTGTCATGTCGAGACATCACCGCCGTTGCTTCTCGACCATGTTTATTGATAGGAAATACTTTGATTCTCCGTCGACTGCCAGATAAACCAAAGACGGCGCGGTGGTTTTCGCAGCGCCGAGCGGGGTCCAGCCAAAGGGCCTGTTTCCATTGGAGCTCGCCGAGCGGCTTGATTAAGTTAGACATTATCTTTTCTGAGCAGGTTCTGTGTTTTTTAAAACATCATTTAAAGGGCAATTTCATGAAAACCCCGGTTTTAAAGACACCAGTTCCTCCTCTGATGCTGTACCTCATCCTTTTTACATCATGCGCTATTTTTACCCCCAAATCTCAGGCTTCATGTTGTATTTACAAGACATACAGCATATGCACTGCAAAAACGCAAAATCTTACCAAGATTATTTGTCTTATTTCAAGTCAAAATGTCTTATTTCTAGTCAAAATATCTCATTACACTTAAAATAAGACATGATCACCTCAGAAGTAACTTGTTTTTAGACAATTTTTACTTGTTTCAAGTGAATTTTCACTTGAAACAAGTGAAAATTTGCTTGTTTCATTGGCAAAATTTGCCAGTGGAAAAAGTGAAAATTCACTTGAAATAAGTGAAAATGAACTAGAAACAACAAACAAATTTTGCCAATGAAACAAGCAAAATTTCACTTGAAACAAGAGACAATTTACAAGTTACTTCTGAGGTGATCATGTCTTATTTTAAGTGTTCTTGGTAAGATTTTGAGTTTTTGCAGTGTGGAAGTACAGTGTGTGTGTGTGTGTGTGTGTGTGTGTAAAATATGCTGTATGTGTATAATTATTCAGATAAAGAGAGAATCATAACAGTCACAAGAAACACAGCAAAGAAAACGACTGAACGGAGCTCGTGCACGGATCTGAGAAACATTCATGTTGGGGCTTTAAAGGTGGCATGGAAATTTTACAGGGTGGCAGCGACTTTTTTTTTCTTCTAGATTGCCCAAACTGGGGTGGCATGGCCTATTTTTCAGGTGCCAGTCCATGCCACCATGGTAGATCCGCCCCTGCTTGTACATTTTTTTTTTTTTTTTACTGAACAACTTTAAAGTCTCTGCTTTTCTTTAAACATCATGTAAAATTGTGCAATATATTTGAAACTTTTATTAATGCCGCTAAATTGGACTTGGCTGCAGATTATTTCTTGTGACTGCGACATTCAACATGACATGAAAGAAATCCATGATGGAGTTTCTTGTCCGGAAATCAGTTTAATCAACCCAGAACAAGCTGTTTAGTTGCCTGCTGCGTGGCCCTGCTGCCTTTTTCTGAAGTTTTACAGATGTTTTGACACCTTTGCAGCTGCATGAACTTCAAATGTATCCACGATAGCAGTGAGGTACGGGGGTTAAATTAGCCAGAAAGCTTTCCCTCCAGTGTGAACTCGATTTCTTCGCTAAACTTCCTGCACAGTGACAGCACTGTGTGACGAGCAGAGCCTCTCACCTGTCACCTTGATGGTGTAGTTGTTGAGGAGCGTGTTGCCGTGGGCGAGGCGGCACGAGTAGACGCCCGAGTCCTCGTACGAGATGTTGATGATGCGCAGCATCCGCTGGCCCAGCCGCGTCCGGTTGCTAGGCACCAGCCCGGCGCCGTCCTTGTACCAGACGACGGGCTGGGCGGGGTCTTCCAGGTCACATGCCATGTCCACGGTGTCGCCCATGCCCAGAACATAGTCCTCCAGGAAGGGTGTCTCACTGGACACAGAGTCTGCAGGGACAGAGAGCGAGAGACGGTTTTTGATAGGAACTCATGGCAGACAGTGTCTATGAGTGAGTGAGTGATGAAAATGTATTTAAAATGTATTTATTTTTTTCTGGGGATGGATCTTTCTGTGGTCGTTTTCATAAATGTAACCCTGCTTACTCTTGTTGTGTAAAATCCAAAGTAAAGAGCTGATTTTTGAGGAGCTTCTAAACGCAGAAGCTTAAAGTTAAATGACGCTGGGAACAAGAGACTGTATTTAATGAGCCCGGTGCAAATTTTTGGCACATTTTCATATATTTTCATTGACTTTTAATAAGTAATTTTGACTTTTTTGAGTTTCATGCCACTCTTCTTCATTAAAAGTCACATTAAGACAAACACAGAGGCAGAGAAGTTCGCCGCTGACCGCTGTCGGCTCATCAGCTGATCTGACTTCATCGGCCGCTGGACATGAGGAAAGTGCAACGTTTTATTCCAGCATGGAGACGACGGATACACACACACACACACACACACACACACACACTTTGCTGTCAAACACCAGCTTACTCCGGCGGCTGGATGTGCCAGCTTCGTTAGAGCCACGGAAAAATCAACATGTTTACTGAGGATGCTGAGCGTGGACGAGAGACAGAGACACACACACACACACACACACACACACACACACAGACACACACACACAGAGACAAACAGAGAGACGTCTGGACAAATACACACAGGTTCCCCTTGTCTGCTCTCCTCCCTCCATCTCGTCTCCAAATCAGAGGTGTCTTCTCATCCAGACCTCAATTATACATCACTGCGATGGAGAGACGACCTCACACACACACACACACACACACACACACTGTTGCTCTGGCAACCGCTCAGCATTCAACACACACACACACACACACGTGAACGCTTCCACACACACCTACACAGACTTTGCACGTATGCAAGCATGTGGTATGAACCCTGTGAGGGAATCGCTCGGGCAACTGCTGAGTATACAACACACACTTGTTTGCACTCACACACACACACACACACACACATCCACCCATGGGAAAGACTGAAGGAGCTGTGTTTAGAGCGTGATTTACGGTGGCAAACACGCCCACTGTTGACCCGCAGAGAGGGCAGCGGCGCGGCGAACCCCCGGCTGGCGAGCGGCGGGCGGGCGCTCACGCCGCCTCCTCCGGCCGGCGGGCGCACGCGGCCGCTCACACAGATTAGGAAACTGGAGTTGAGAGGCGAGGCTGGAATCACGAGCCGGCCCAGACGAGACGATCTTCGCAGGGAATGCATAAAAGGTGCTATGAATTATAGATGGCCTCTTTCAGCGTGAGGCCACAGACGCTCGCGCACGCAGGCAGAGGTCCTGTTGGTGCGGCGTGCAGAGTGCAGCTCAGTGTGTGTGTGTGTGTGTGTGTGTGTGTGTGTGTGTGTGTGTGACTGATTGACAGGCTCCATCACACTGTAACACTGGACGCTGGTCCACGTCACCTGATTCAGCCGGTTTTGGGTCGTGGACGGGTAACAACACGAGGACAGAGTGTGTGTACTTCAATGTCCGATCCAAACCGTAGGAATCCAGAACACCAACAACAACCAGCGTGACCTGAACCTGACCTCAGTGCACGGCGTATCACTCCGCCCAATCTGAACACTGTGTGGCGTGATATAGTTTCTAATTTACATACGTAAAACTATAGAGAATATATTCATCAAATAATCTGTGAACCAGGTATTTACCAAGAAAATCTTACAAAATAAAAAAAAAATAAAAAATACAAAAAAATGCAAAAAATAAAACTTATCTTACAATATCATATTCGTGCACTTTGCAAAAAAAAAAAAAAAAAAAGTTTATTCTCATTTTCAGTCTTAAAATCGTTAAAAAATCTGCCAGTGCGATGAGATAATCCCACTTGTTGCCAACGCTAATCAACCTGTTTCCAGAATTTTCTTGAATTAAGTGTCAAGTGTTTATTATGCAACATATTTCTACGTGCTCCCATAAAAATTTGAGTGAAACTGCAATGGAAACAAGTGGGATTATCTCATCCCACTGGTGCATTTTCCTTGATTTTCAAGATTTGGACACTGAATATGAGGCTAAGTGACCTGTGAGGGTGGAGATTATTATTATTATTATTATTATTATGATTTTTTGCAGTGATGCCGGTGTGGCCGCCGCACAGCACGATGTCCCCTCTATCTCACACCTCCGATGTCGAGTCAGTAACGCGCTCCAGACGGTTTCACGGCTCTCCGCGTGGCCTCCGGCTCTGACAGCCATATTTACGACACGTTTCTTTTCTTTTTTTTTTTTTTTTTGCGATATAAAGCCCCATTCAGGAGAGAAAACGCAGCGAGGCGATGGCGGGGAGCGCATAAATCCAGTCTGAATGACTTACTGCCGCTACCTCCGTGCATTAACTTCCAGCCCTTGTGAAAGGAAAGGAGAAAATAGGTCTTAGAATATCTTCAGGTCTTAAACATGGAGAGTTGGGCTTTATGGGGGAGATATAGTAATCTCCAGGGGCTCGTAGCTCACCTCGGCTTTATGGAGCCACGCCACTCGAGCTCTGCCTCTCCTGGCAGCTCCGAGCGAGCGGCGGCACCGAGGCTCGACTCCAGCCGCCTCTTTGTATTAGGAGAATATTCCACCGCTTAAATATCAGCCGCAGCAGATACGCTGAATGAAAAAAGCAATTACGCTGTTGGTTAACGGTCAGAATCGCTTTTATTCGCTCGCTGCGGTAAACGGGGGGCAACAAGACCAACGCTGCGAAGAAACTCGATTTGAACACGTCTTAAAAGTCATAAAATCGTGTTTTTCCTCAAACAAGGTAAAACAATCTGACTCTTTTCTTGAATCACACTGCAAAAAGTCAAATCTTACCAAGATTATTTGTCTTATTTCAAGTCAAAATGTCTTATTTCTAGTCAAAAATCTCATTACACTTAAAATAAGACATGTTAAACTTGTTCACTTGTGTCACAAGTAAAAATTTGCTTGTTTCATTGGCAGAATATGTTTCTTGTTTCTAGCAAATTTTAACTTGTTTCAAGTAAATTTTCACTTGAAACAAGTGAAAATTGTCTAGAAACAAGTTATTTCTGAGCTGATCATGTCTTATTTTAAGTGTAATGAGATATTTTGACTAGAAATAAGACATTTTTACTTGAAATAAGACAAATAATCTTGGTAAGATTTGACTTTTTGCAGTGTAAGTGTCACTTTCTTGTTCCCAGTGCGCTCATCTGCCTGACTCTGCCTTGTTCCCAGGATAAAATCATGGAAAAACATAAAGCTGCATTTAAATTAAGTTGGGATTACATCTTGTTTGAAGAAAAACAAGACTTAAACTATGAACATGAGACTAAATGACTTTTTAAAGCTGATGTTTTTGTGGTGTCATGTACAGTATTAAGCGTGCGATCAGCACAGGGAAACATGAATGAGCGGAGGGGATGAAGGCGTCACAGTTTTTGTTTAATTGGCTTCGTTAAGAGCAGGGCAGTGTATTTGTGTGATCCCATTTTAAAAGGAATTCTTTCGCTTTGATCCCGGGGAATTAGACAGGAAGAACGTTTGTATGTTTACACCGCCAGGGGCGAACAAATGCAATTCACCAAAAGAACAACATAATAATAAAAAAAAGATATATACCACCTACATTAAAAAATGCATTTCCAAAGTGTCAGACAAAAGAGTAAAACCCCACACGTCCTTTTTTTTTTTTTTTTTTTTTTTTTTTTTTTTCCCTGGTCACCGTCAATGACATATCTATTTCTGCTTTAGATCCCCCTAACTTTGAAATGCAGATTTGAGTTTGGAAAAAAAAAATGTGATCAAAAAAGCTGATTTGAATAAAAATGAATTTGGGTTTGAAAGGCACAGCTCGCTCCGGCGCTCCGGTGGAAAAAAACTGGGATTTTTTTTTTCTCACCGGGAACGTTGCTGGACTGGACGTGCGAGGTCCCACGTTTGATGCCCCTTCATCTGCGACGGCGAATTCCTTGAATGAAACGTGCGTTCATGTGTGCTCGAGTCCCGGAGGAAAACGCGGAAAAAAACAAACAAAAAAACACAGGAGTTCCTAATTAGCGAGTGAGGCGCTCCGAATTCCTGAAGAGAAAATTCCTGGTGGCTTCCACAGCGTCAAACGGCCGTGGAGACGCTGTGGTCCAACTGGGCAGCTCCCAGGTGGGAAAGTGGGCAACTCTGTGTGTGTGTGTGTGTGTGTGTGATGCAGTGTGTGTGTGCTCAGTCACCTTTCCCGGGGATAAAGGTTAAGAGAAAAAATCAAAGGTGGTGTTTCCGAACGTGAGGGTCAACGATCAAACTGGGTCTCGTGAGGTTACAGAGTCTGGATTTTTTCGATTTAAGGTGGAAATTTTGGTTTTTTAAGGCTGATATGAATATTTTTAGACTTAAATCACCCATAGCGGATATTCAAAATCGCTGAATGTGAATAGTTTCATGTCAATATTCAGACTTTTATTCTATTAGGGGGGCAAAAGCATCTGAAACAGCCTTCAGAGCATCACAGATCATTAAAGTGCCTAAGCCGCGTTATGAACAGTGTCTTTGGTGACGCCTTGTGTTTCTGATGCTTTTTTACCTTTTCTGCATCAGACTTGCTAAAGAAATCATCCTATTGAACTGCATTGAAGCCGCATTGAGAACGTCCCAAAGTGACTTTTGGCTGGTTACCCTCTTAACCCTGTAAAGCCTGAACTATGAAAGAATTGGCAGAAAATTCCAATTTTTTTTTTTTTTTTTTAAAAATTGAACGCTTTATTTAGTCCTATAGCAAAATATTAAAAAAAAAAAAAAAATTCAAAAAATATGTTATTACACGACCTTTCTGGTGTATGATATATGATATGTACTTGACGTGCCAATGGTATGGACCAGGGTGAACAGGGGAAGTGTTCAAAGGTATATAAGAGTATTTTGGTCAAGTATTGATTAAACTGAAAATTGAAAATGTGTATCATATATGACGCAAATGGCTTTACAGGGTTAATAATCAATAAAACAGACCATCAAACGACAAAACGACAACAGAAACACGACATATATCGCCGGTGGCAACGCATTTTTGGGTGGAGTTTGCCTTTAAAGCAGTGAAACACCCAGAGCAGTGAGACAGATGAGTACACAAGTGATCAGTGAACTTAATGCCAAAAAAAAAAAAAAAAAAAAAAAAAAAGATGCAATAAAACAGCATGTCGGACTCTGTTCATCCATCACACATCAGTCACACACCAACACAGACAGGATCCACTCTGTGCTGTGAGCTTCTGTAACCTCACAGTATGTTTCAGCACCAGTGTCACTCACACTCACACACACACACACACACACACAGATTCCTGCACTGGGCGATTAAAGTAACTCTCTGAAAGCCTTTGATTCAGACGGTCTTTTTTTTTTTTTTTTTTTTGTGCTGCGTCGGCGCCCCTTTGTGCTCTGCGACGAACCCCCGAAAAGAAATAAAGAAATAAAGAAAAAAAAAAAAAAATTCGACGGCTCCTTTTTTTTTTTTTTTTTCTTTTTTTTCCAGACAGTATTCCGGTGGCGTCCGGCCGGCTCTCTCCACATCGAGACATTCCCGCTGTTATCTCGTCCGGCGCAGCATGTGTGAGCTATCGGCTGCCCGGCTGGAGAGGGGAGGGGGGGTGGAGAGGTGTGTGACCATGTGTGTGTGTGTGTGTGTGTGTGTGGGTATAGAATTAAGGGGGGGACACACACTCTCTCTCTCTCTCTCTCCGGAACCTGAGGCCAGCTGGAAACAATGTGCTATATGTACTCTGTGTGTGTGTGTGTGTGTGTGTGCATGCAGTGTGTGTGCCTATCTGTGCCTGTGCATGCGGGTTGGGTTGGTACACGTGCACACACACACACACACACATGCACACACACACACAGTGCACACAGGCCGACAGTACAGCCTGGACGGTCACTCCATAAATCAAGAGGCCCCTGCCCTCCTCGCCCTCCTCGCCCCCCTCGCCCCCTTCACCCCCCCCCCCCCCCCGGCTCAATATCATAACAAATAGCCCTTCAGAATAATATAATGTCTCTCTTTGAGATGCGGCGGCGCGCTGTCCGTTAACGCGCCGCTTTACAGACTCCATCTCTTCTGTGCGACTGAAGAGGTTTATTTATCCTCCACAAACTTCTCCAGGGGCCGGCGGGCAGGCTGTGGCCCCGGGGATGAAAAGGCCCCTTTATGTGGCCAAGGCTTTCCACGCCTGCTTCTCTCTCTCTCTCTCTCTCTCTCTCTCTCTGTCACACACACACACACACACACACACACAGACATGCGGCGTGAGTGAGGGATGCTGGAGGAAACGGGAAGAAGGGAGCGAAGGCCAGACGGAGGAGCTGTTGTCGCCGCGGCGGCTCCCGTCCCGTCCCGTCCCGTCCCGTTTAAAATCTACGACGCCCACCTTTAAAAATCTCAAAAAGGGCATTAAATCTGAACTTTTAAATATCCACGGCGAAGGTTCGATGGAGCTGTTTATCGATTCCAGAGACGACAAAGATTTCGTGATTTATGGCTTTCGAAACTCATTTTCCAGCCTGCACGCCCTGACGCTGCAGAGTGTGTGTGTGTGTGTGTGTGTGTGTGTGTTGTTTTTATTGTTCTGGTCTTTCCCTCAAAACCCAATTGGTAATTGCAGAGTTCTTTTGAAACACTTTTGTCACCCCTTCCCCTCCACTGCTCGCTTTGCTTTGTTTACATTGTGATTTATTGGATTTAACATTTTCTTTTTTATTGTCTTGAGGTTTTGATTCCAGTGTGTAACAGCAAAAAAAAAAAAATGGGTTTACATGTCTTGTGAGTGTGTAACAGGGATGTTTCCATCTGTGATGTTTTAACCGCTGCAGAAAATGGACTCATATTTTGAGTGATGACACGTCTTTTTTTCCCAGCTTGAGTCAAAACGCCTCCAGAAGACGTAGGAATATCACCCAAAAAATTTAGATTCATGGCTTGAAATGCTGGGTCAGAGATGCTTTTCCATGTGTGTGTGTGTTTTCTGATAGGGACGGTTAAGATTCAGGGTGTGAGCGCCGTATTTTTTTTTTTTTTTTTTCCTTGAACTTCCTTCAGCGTGTCGGTAAACAGCCCAACAGAAGCCGCTCTGCAACCTGATGGATTCATTTTCTGCGGAGGAGAGAGATCCAGGCGGCTCCGTCTCCCCGGGGCTGAGACACGATCAGGTTTCCTCACCAAAAAAAAAAACGTTTTAGCTCATTTAGTGTCCTTTAAACCGCCCCGCCGGCCGAGCGGGGTGATTTACAGCCTCCCGCCCCGGCCTGCTGTGCGTGGGGCGGCGTGCGGGTCACAACACGCAGCGGACGGGCCGGTAAAATACTACAAGAGCCTCCCCTCTCTGAGTTGGTTTCCATCCAAATCTATCGAAATTTTGGAGCGAATTTGGTCAAAATGCGCAAAAGAAAATGCGAATTTATGCCCTGTTTCCATTAGTCGGCTCTTGGGAGAAGTCTGGTTAGTATTTTGGCAGCGCTAACTTCGTACCGAACCATCCTCAATAAGGAATAAGAGACTAATAATAATAATTTTAATAATTACTAATAATAAGACTGTAGCGTAGAAGTGTGACGTGGAAAAACCTGTTTCCACAGCAAAAAGTCGGAAAATTCGCAAAAAGCGGCCGTTTTTCGAATTTCTGGCGTTTCCATCCAAGTTTTTTTTTTTTTTTTTTTTTCGCAATTTCTGAAAATGCAAATCAAAATAGGTGGATGGAAACCCAGCTTCTCTCTCTCTCTCTCTCTCTCCCCCTCCCTCTCTCTCTCTCTCTCTCTCTCTCTCTCTCTCTCTCTCTCTCTCCCCCTCCCTCTCTCTCTCTCTCTCTCTCTCTTTAAAGGAGCTTAACAGGTACGTTTATTGAGTCTGCTCGAAAAAAAAAAAAAAAAGCGGCGACACACACCATCTCCCACCATATCTGTGTTTAAAGGGCTTTTGAAAGTGATGGCTTCCAGATGGGCAAAGGAGACATTCATCTTTATCAAGCGCCCCCTCCTCCTCTCCTCCTCCTCCTCTCCTCCTCCTCCTCCTCCTCCTCCTCCTCGCTCCACCGAGCCGATAACACGACGCGGCCGTGTTTCCAACATCTGCACACTGAGGTAGTCTCTAAATAAGTGGCCGCAAACAATCGGGCAACAAATGGCTTTTTTTTATTGCAGGTAATTGTTGTTTGTTCCAGCCACTGAAAAAAAAAAAAGAAAAAAGTGGCCTCCTGCTTTTGGAGCATGGAGGCTAAATACTTTCCACATTTCAGCGATCGCTCACGGCCAATTGGTGCGCACGTGTGTGAGTTTGGGAGTACGGTATGTAACATGTGTACAGTGTGTGTGTGTGTGTGTGTGTGTACACATGTGGGTAATTGCAGTCAGTGTGTGTGTGTGTTTTTTTATTATTTACAGTAAAAACAGATCATCTATCCGCCGTGGCATGTGTCGTCGCGGCGTTTCAGCGTGGAGACGATGTGAGGGAGGCGAGCGGCGAGCGGCGAGCGGCGTGCGGCGAGCGGCGTGCGGCGAGCGGCGTGTGGCGGCAGGGCGGAGAGACGCGGAGAGGCAGACGGGACGGGCGGAGGGTGAGACAGGCTGCCCGTCTGTCTGCAGGAGATTCTCTTCCTCGCGCTTCCTACGCCGAAAAAAAAAAAAAAAAAAAAAACGACTCCGGCTGCCAACCGTTTGGCACGCTCGGCGCCCGGCTCGGACAAGCCAGCGTCACATGACCTTCAAACAGGATCTGTGCCCCCCCCTCCCCCCCACCCGCTCCTCTCCTCCTCCCCTCCCTCGCTCCCTCCCTCCTCCACCAATCATCACCCCCCCCCCCCCCCCCCGCTATAAAGAGCACATTTCTCTTCCTCCGTTTCACAGCGATGCCAGTTGTAAAGCCTGCTCGTCCTGGAAAAGCTCCCTCTTCTTTTACCCCCTTCCTTTTTTTTTTTTTTTTTTTTTTTTTTTTTTTTTTGCAAACCCCCCCCCCCCCCCCCTCCCTTCCCCTCTAATCTCTGTTTAATATGGTTTGGCCGGATGTAAATACCTTCGGACAATGCCCTTAATCTCGGCCGGCCTGACAACCTCACACCGTCGCGGGAGAGAAACCTGCCAGGAGGAGACAGGCAGAGGAGAGGGATGGCTCGGCGGAGATCAAGGAGGAGAGGATAAAAGAAAGAGGAGAGGAGGGAGGGAGGGAGGAGGAGGAGGGAGGCGGAGGGAGGGCTTCCCCCGGCTTGTTGCCCCTGTTCTCCCCCCCCCCCGAGCCGAGCTGAGCCGAGCTGCGCTTTATCAAAAGAGCCCCTAAAATTAAGTTAAAGATAGAAGTTGCCACTAAACGTCCCGCCCTGGCCTGTGCCAGCCTCGCACCCCCCCCCCCCCCCCCCCCTCCTCCCCCCTCCTTCCTCCACGCCCCCCCCCAGCGCCTGCCCATCCGCTCGACTGCGCTAACGAGCATCGGAAGCTACTGTACGTCCAGATTCGTCTTGGCACGGCCCGCTCGGCTTTGCTCCTTTTCATACCCTCATCTGTCCCCACCCACATCTGCCCCCCCCCCGCCCCTCCCAACCCCCCCTCCAGCTTTAGAATAGGGCTTGGGTTTGGTCCATGGTAATTGTCATTCCAAAGACGAACTGGCCTAGTTTCAATTCAGCAGACAAGTGTAAGAAGCCCGGCCCACAAAAGCCAGGATGTCTCCAAAGTGTGTGTGTGTGTGTGTGTGTGTGTGTGTGTGTGTGTGTGTGCTGGTGGGTGGGTTTTTTTTGGGGGGGGCGGACGATACAACATAATCACACGTCCCAAAACAACACGCAGGAACCAATGGGATTACAAGGCGGCGTGTCGCTCTCTGAGTCGTCTCTCTGACGCTGCTCGGCTTCAAACCTCGTTTTCTCTGACAGACGAGACGCCGCGAGACGAGCTGACGTCCAGACCGAGGCGCTGACATCAGAGGAGAGAGTCAGGGCAGAGCGAAGCAGAGAAAACGAGTCAGCTCGGTAACTCTGACCAAACATCCTGATATCAACATTGTGACGACACTGTAGAGATATGATGACATAACGAGCAAAATAACAGCTACAGTCTGATAAGCTGAGAAAATGACATCCCATTGCTGTGATGCATCATTTAAACACTTATGCATCGATATTACAGAATCCAAAATCTCTGATGATATCTCGCATCATACGATATCGATGTGGTAAGTTATACATCGCACAGGCCCAGTGGGAACACTGCAAAAACTCAACATCTTACCAAGATTATTTGTCTTATTTCAAGTCAAAAATGTCTTATTTCTAGTCAAAATGTCTCATTACACTTAAAATAAGACATGATCGCCTTGATTTTAGACAATTTCTTGCTTGTTTCTAGCTAATTTTCACTTATTTCAAGTGGATTTTCACTTTTTCCACTGGAAAATTTTGCCAATGAAACAAGCAAATTTTCACTTGTTTCAAGTGAATTTTCACTTGAAACAAGTAAAAATTGTCTAAAAACAAGTTACTTCTGAGGTGATCATGTCTTATTTTAAGTGTAATGAGATATTTTGACTAGAAATAAGACATTTTTACTTGAAATAAGACAAATAATCTTGGTAAGATTTTGCGTTTTTGCAGGGAATCCTAAAATCCTGAAAAGTAAATATCATCTAAGTGCAAATCTAATTATTCCATATAGGAGTATGCATGTTTTTTTTTGTGACTATGTTTTCAAATCTCATCGTTTCCCCAAAAGCTGCATCCGGCACACATTCAAACTCCAAACGAGAACGGTGTGTGTGTGTGTGTGTGCGTGTGTGTGAAGCCTTCGAGCAGCTGATGGACACCGTCTCGGGACACACACTGACGCCGCACGAGGAGGAGAGCCCTGATTGAAACGTTAGCCTCTGACCTCGGCCGACCCCTGCCGTGACCCCGGGCTGACCTCTCGCCGGGGCAAGTGTCCAAACGTCTGATACACCCCAGCAGGGATCACATCACAGTGTGTGTGTGTGTGTGTGTGTGTGTGTGTGTGTGTGTGTGTGTGTGTGTGTGTGGGCTGAGGGAGGATCAGAGACATCAAAGTCAGAGGGTATGGACAGTGTAAGGGCACACTCGTCCACCAGCCTGGAACACACACACACACACACACACACAAAATCATCCTGCAATTCAAGTGTTTTAAGTGTAATTTCAGAAACACACTGTCAGTTTGAGGCGGACGCTGTTTTAATTAAAGACGGCGAAGCTCAAAGTGTCAGACTCAAAATCTTACCAAGATTATTTCTCTTATTTCAAGTCAAAATATCTCATTACACTTAAAATAAGACATGATCACCTCAGAAATAACTTGTTTTTAGACAATTTTCACTTGTTTCGAGTGAAAATGAGCTTGAAACAAGTGAAAAATGTCTAAAAACAAGTTACTTCTGAGGTGATCATGTCTTATTTTAAGTGTAATGAGACATTTTGACTTGAAATAAGACAAATAATCTTGGTAAGACTTTGAGTTTTTGCAGTGTAAGGTCTGCTCTGGTACGGAGGGGTGTGGAGGCGGGTTTGGGATCAGCGGGACATGAAAGCGTTTACTGCTCTGGTTATGATGCTGTTTTATTTGGCGCGGTGGGAGGGAAGCTCTCCGCCCGCTTGTTACCTCTCGGCGTGAAACCTGCCGTTAATCTCGTCCCGCCGCGTGCTTCGGATCGGCGGCGGCGCCCCGAAAACGCTTCCTTAAGCTGCTTCCTGTCCCGAACCGGCTACACAACAACCAGCTGGCTTTTGTCTTTTACCCGTTCCCTCTCTCACGGTGTCCTCCTCACTGCAAAAATTCAAAATCTTACCGAGATTATTTGTCTTATTTCAAGTAAAAATGTCTTATTTCTAGTCAAAATATCTCATTACACTTAAAATAAAACATGATCACCTCAGAAGTAACTTGTTTTTAGACAATTTTCACTTGTTTCAAGAGAAAATTTGCTTGAAACAAGTGAAAATTTGCTTGTTTCAAGTGAAAATTTGCTTGTTTCATTGGCAAAATTTGTTGCTTGTTTCTAGCTAATTTTCACTTATTTCAAGTGAATTTTCACTTTTTCCACTGGCAAATTTTGCCAATGAAACATTTTGAATTTTTGCAGTGTTCACTCATCATTTAATCGGAAATTGACAGTCAGCTCTGAGTCCTTAGTGTTTATTTTCCCTGTTTATTAAGACTTTTTCAATGCACACCGTCAGCATTAAGAACATGAGGTCACTGGTGCGAGGCAATCCTCTTGTCCAGTCGGGGTTTTGCACACACCAAGTGAAGTTTAGATTATCTGAGAGTGAGGTCATATAATTGAATGCTATCTGAACTGATGATAAGATTTGGCAAACGCACAATAAACAAAGCCCGTGGCCAAAATCTTTCCAAACAAAAAGCAAGAATTAGCAGCCTGGAATATTCGCTTTTCCATCCACGTTTCATGTCAGTGACAGTGTGAAAAAACCTGGTTTAACTCCGGACTGGTGTGTGAGGGTGTGTGTGTGCTCGCGTGAGGACAGAAGCAGGAAAGCCTCTAATCCCGTCATCCCTCTCAATCCCCGCGTTCGAGGAGCCCGTCCCTCCGGAGAGAGGAGCCTCTGTTAGGGGGAACAACTGGAGCCCAGTTGTCCTGGGGCATCTACTCCAGACAACCAACACAGCCTGCCCACTATGCTCTGGACCTCTGAGAATGAAACTGTGTGTGTGTGAGTGTGTGTGAGTGTGTGTGTGTGTAACCATCCAGCGTCCCATCCACATGGTTTTAAATCTGCAAAACCAATCCAACCATCCACTTTTGTTCCATTTTCCACTGTGAAATCAAATATTGGTGCCTTAAGAGAAACCGGTCGCATCAACTGGCCCCGCAGGTACCCGGATGGCCCCCCGCCGTATCCATGGCAACCACTTAGGTAGCCGGGGTGACCGCCTGTATGCGCTCCACTCCACACTGTGGCCTACGGACTTGTGCTGCCATTCATTAAGGAGTCAATGGAGTCTCCTGAGGAGGCGCGGGCGATCGTACAGTGCCTCGCTCGACGAAAATGTTCAAAGTGTTCCTATTCAGCCGGTGCCAACGTGCCACTGAGCAAAGCGCCCGCACTTGACCCCCAGCTGCTCCGGTGGGGCCGCCCATTGGCCGAGCAGGTTGAACTCGGCGGCAGGAATGTGTGCGGAGACCTCGATAAGAGAGGGATGAATGGGAGTGATGCTCGGAGATTTTTTTTTTACGGCTTTGTAGAACAAAAAGGAAATCTCAGGGCGCTTTCACACACACACAGCATTTAGTCAGTGTGAATCAAAGCCTCCTGCATTTATTTCGTTTTTTTTTTTTGTTTTTTTTTCACGAGGGAGTGGACCACAGTCGCCGGTTGCCAGTCCACTTGCAACAGGTCAGGCCACTTCCCAGCGAACCCTGACGCCATCTGATGGAAGTTGGGACGCGATTTGATCCTGATTTGATCCAATTACAGGACAAAAACCGAACACACTATTTTTTATTGTTATGAACACATAGAGACTCGCTAAATCCAACTAACATCTGATTGTAGCGACTTCTTTGAGGGCGGATCGACAAGAAAATGAGCCAAAAGCATCGATTTCACTCTGACTTGGAGCAGACCTTTACTGTAGGTTGGCAAAAAAAAAAAAAAAAAACAACTCATTTTCCGAGTGAGGCTCCAGCAGCACGAGGGTAGGAGAGAGAGAGGCTGAGCGGTTTAATGATAAAACCTACGGGCCGCGGTGTCGCCAACATCAACTCACAACTCATTTTCCACCTCGCACTGTTTCAGATCAAAAAAACGACCAAGAGACAGACAGACAGACAGACAGACAGACAGACAGACAGACAGACGCTCCCGATGCGACCTACTTTCACTTTCAGCGGCTCGTCAGCGGAGGACGGCATTTCAGCCCTGAAGCAAATAATATTATTACTCAAATACTCAGCATGGCCATATTTCACCATTTGTGTTGCACTTGTCCTTCAATTATCTTGCTCACTCCTCCTAATTGAGAGAACTTTTCCTTTTATGTCAGCTGCAGGCTACCGTAGATAAAAGGGTGCCAGAGACTTAAGCCGCTTCCACACATGAACTCAGGGTATCGTTGGTGTCACACTGCAAAAACTCAAAATGAATATTTGTCTTATTTCAAGTCAAAATATCTCATTACACCTAAAATAAGACATGATCACCTCAGAAATAAGTTGTTTTTAGATGATTTTCACTTGTTTCAAGCAAATTTTCACTTGTTTCAAGTGAAAATGGTCTAAAAACAAGTTACTTCTGAGGCGATCATGTCTTGTTTTAAGTTTAATGAGACATTTTTGACTTGAAATAAGACAAATATTCTTGGTAAGATTTGGAGTTTTTGCAGGGCAGACGCGTTCACACCTCCAGGAGGCGTTTAGGCTCCTGGGTGGAGCGTGCAGGAGGCAGGAGGCAGGAGGCAGGAGGCAGGAGGCAGGAGGCAGGAGCTGATGCAAACAGTGTTTTGTTTTGCAGTGCATCAAAGATGGCGGAGGAGGACACAGACCTTTCTGCCGTGATCCTCCTGTGTTTTCTTTAGCTTTAGCACTGTGTTGTTTGTAATTCGCTCACTGGGTCTCCTCTCTCTGCGATCCTTTTCAAGGGTCCTTTCTTCCATTTTTCTCCGTGTTTTCTTGCCCACTATGAGGATGAGGTCAGGTGCTGTCGTCTTGTTTGTTGTAAACGTGTG